>NW_024081543.1:361774-441950 GCF_003009895.1 Hyaena hyaena
TTATTTGAACCCTCTCTTTTTTTCATTTCTCTTTTGATTTCTTCACTGATCATTGGTTGATCAGTAGCATGTTATTTAATCTCTACATATTTGTAAATATTTCAGTTTTCTTCATGTAATGGATATCTAGTTTTATATCATGTGGTTAGAAAAGTGACTGATGTGATTTCAACCCTATTAAATATACTAGAATTAGTTTTGAAGCTTAACATATGATCTATCCTGGAGAATGTTCCTTATGCACTTGAGAAGAATGTGTATTCTGTTGCTTTTGGATGAAATGTTCTTCATATATGCATTGAGTCCATCTGGTCTAAGGTGTCATTAAAGGCTGACACCTTTCCTTATTGATTTACTGCCTGAATGATCTATCCATTGATGTAAATGGGGTACCGAAGTCTCCTACTATTATTGCAGTACTGTTTCAAACTTTTGGTATGTTAATATTTGCTTTATATATTTTAGTGCTCCTATGTTGACCGCATAAATCATTACAGTGTTATACCCATTTGTTGGATTGACCCCTTTATTATTATGTAAAGTCCTTCTCTCTTATTAGCCCTTGTTTTAAAGTCTATTTTGTCTCATATAAGTATAGCTATCCAAGCTTTCTTTTGGTTTCCATTTGCTTAGAATATCTTTTTCCATTCTTTCATTTTCAGTATCTGTGAGTCCTTACATCTGAAGTGAGCCTCTTGTAGGCAGCAAATAAAAGGGTCCTGTTTTTTTATCCATTCAGCCTCTCTGTCCTAATCAGAGAATTTAGTCCATTTAACGTTAAAGTAATTATTGATAGGTATGTACTTATTTTCATTTTGTTAACTGTTCTATGGCTGTTTTGTAATTATCCTCTGTTCCTTTCTCTTTCTCTTTTTATTGGGGGGTTGATGACTTATTTTAGTGGTATGTTTAGATTTCTTTCTCATTATCTTTTGTGTATTTACTATGGGTTTTTGCTTTGTGATTACTACAAGGCTTATATATAACAACTTACATTTATAAGAGTTCATTTCAAGTTGATAACAGCTTAATTTCCATCACATTCTAAATCTATATCTTTATTTTGTCTCACACCCACTGTATGATTTTAATGTCAAACTAATACCTTTTTTTTCTTGTATATCCCTTAACTAATTCTTGCAGGTATAGTTATTTTTATCACTTTTTAATTTTAATTTTCATACTAGCTTTATAAGTGATGCTATATTGTGTTGTTTTATTTGTAGATTCCAACCTTTTATCAGCTTTAGGCAGTTCTCACCCTTTATCTATTCAGATATGGCCTAACTCTTATTTTCTCTTTTAAGTCTCTGATTTGACATATTTTAAATTTATTTCTATTCTCAACATCCCTTAAACTTTAATATTTTCCAATTTCCCATATCTCTGTGCCTCAGTATGGGTAGATATATTTTCTAGTTCATGAATTATTACTTTGGAAATCCCTAGTTTACTATACACATTGAGTTTTAACTTCAAATCATTATATTTTTTTATTTCTAAAACTTCAGATTTTCCTGTAACCTATTACTGGATTCTTTTATTTGATTACACCTATCATAAATAATTAGATACATATAGCCTATATCTAATAATTTTAGTGTCTGAATCATATAGTTATCTGAGTCTGTGTTTTTTTGTTTATTTCTTTGCATTTGCTGACTCTGTCATAGTGTCTTGTTTGCTTGTGCATTTAAGAATATTTGATTCTGAGTTCACATTTGGCTGCATTTAAACTGAAATGCTGAGGGTCTAAATTGGTAATCAGTCCTTCAGAGAGGAATTATATTTGCTTTTGCTGGCAGCCAGAGACACTACTTTGATCACTGTAGCCCCCACCAATGGTCTTTTTTTTTAAAATATATTTTATTGTCAAATTGGTTTCCGTATAACACCCAGTGCTCATCCCAACAAGTGCCCTCCTCAGTGTTCATGACCCACTTTCCCCTCTCCCTCACTCCCCATCAAACCTCAGTTTGTTCTCAATATTTAAGAGTCTCTTATGGTTTGCCTCCTTCCCTCTCTGTAATGTTTTTTTCCTCCCCTTCCCCTCCCCCATGGTCTTCCGTTAGGTTTCTCAAGATCCACATATGAGTGAGAACATATGTCTTTCTCTGTCTGACTTATTTCACTTAGAATAATACCCTCCAGTTCCATCCACATTGCTCCAAGTGGACAGATTTCATTCTTTCTCATTGCCAAGTAGTATTCCACTGCATATATAAACCACATCTTTCTAATCCATTGTCAGTTGATAGACATTTAGGCTCTTTCCATGATGTGGAGATTGTTGAAAGTGCTGCTATGAACATTGGGGTACATGTGCCCCTATGCATCACCATTCCTGTATCCCTTGGGTAAATTCCTGGCAGTGCTATTGCTGAGTCATAGGGTAGTTCTGTAAACTTAGCAGTAGAAGCACAGTTCACTTGCTCCACTTATGCTTGCCCTAAGGCCTGGTATTTGCATCAATATTTAATTGTTGGACACCCTTGGTTTGTGTTGTGTTTCCTACTCTAGCTTGGACCCAGAATTCTTAACCAGTCTCTTACTTTCTTTTTGTACTCTGGATATTTCTGTTTCTACTAGATGAGCAACAATTTAAGTATATATCTTATTCAGGAGATGTCTTTTATATTATTTATTTTTTTTTCAAATTTATTTTGAGAAAGATACAGAGAGCAAGTGGGGGAGGGGCAGAGAGAGAAGGAGACAGAGTCCCAAGCAGACTCCATGCTGTTAACGCAGAGCCCAATGCAGGGCTCAAACCCAAAAACCGTGAGATCATGACCTGAGCTGAGCAAACATCAACAGTTGGACGCTTAACCAACTGAGTCACCCAGGTGTCCCAGAAGATAAATCTTTTAGAGTATGTGTCCTGTTATGTTTCAAGAAGCAGTAGTGCTATAGTTATAGAGCTTAAATCACCATAGAATTTAAATTCTGGCATATATATGTATATATGTATAAATATAAGTAGCAAAACACTGAAAAAGCTAGAAGGGTTTAGATGAATTTTACTGTTTTCTGGTGCCATTTCTATCATTTCAGTACTTCCTTATTATGTTTCAAATACAATTTTAACATATAGAATATTTTGTTGTCATCAGTTTTATCGATTGGCATTTGGATCTCTCTGTCCTTGGAAAAATGTACAGGAGAAAATTAACTATAATTTTAGAAAAATATGTGCCATTACTAATACAGTAAAACCTTGGATTTTGAATAACTCTCTCTGAGAGTGGTCTGCAAGACAAACAATCATTTCTAATAAATTTAACTTGATAAATGAGCGATGTCTTATAATACAAGTAGTATGTGGCAGCAAATGTCACATGATCACAACTGAGCCAAGGTTCTTCTCTCTCACTGTGGGATTGTGGGTGATTGTCAATGCAATGTTACATTTCCATGAAATCTTCAAGTGGAAGTAAAAGCAAGTGTCTTTGGATAAGTTCCTTGCTAAGTTGTGTGAAAAGAAAAAGATTCCATTGAGCCAGTAGGTAGGAGTGATTCTGTTAGTGATCATGAAAGTCGTCCTACACAATAGCCCTCCTCTTGTCTCCCTCACACCTGCCACAGAGGTTTTCAAAGGTAAGTGCAGGTTAATTTGTTTATTTTTCTTTATATTTTATATTGTCTTTATTCTTTTGCATTATATTACAGTATTGTAATCATTTTTATATGGATATTTTTGGGTTGTGAGATGAATCATCTGGGGTTCTATTATTTCTTATGAGGAAATTCACTTTGATATACAAATGCTTTACATTATAAGCATGTTTCTAGACTGAATTATGCTCGCAAACAAAGGTTTTACTGTACATATTATTATTGCTTTAATAATTTACTAAACAATATTCAAATTACTTGCAGCTAGTAATACCTTAAAGCCTAACTGGATTAAACTATGAATCACGATGATAATTTCTTACCTGTTCTTTATTAGAATGATCTAAACACTTTACATTATTTTTGGTGTAATAGAGTTTAAATAAATATGCCCCTGTGGTTATGGTTATTGTTTTCACAGCAGAAGTACATCTTGGAGCAGCCACCGGGAATGTTCCATTAGCTTTAACTAAACATTTTATACTCAAGGGTCTCACAACTAGTTAATCACTTTATTTATATATCAACTCAATATAATGCTCTCCATTGTTACGGCACATTATAAATAAAAAGAGAAAGGATTCACTAAATAAGATTAGTCTTGAATTAAAAGAAAGATAACAAATACAGAATTAGGAATTAGTTCCTGGCATACTGCTGGCTGAATACTTGGTCACTGAAGTTTAAAAAGGTAGTTACTGAGGACTTATGTGTGTGTGTGGGGGGGGGTAGGGGGCGCTTGTGGGGATGAGCACTGGGTGTTATATGGAAACCAACTTGACAATAAACTATTTGTAAAAAAATAAATAAATAAAATTGATCAACCAGCAAAAAAAAATAAATACATAAAACTTTAAAAAGTAAAAAGGTAGTTAGACCTCATAAAAGGACCTTGTTTTAAGATGAGTATCTTAATAGACAAGGTGGATTGGAACAGGGACTTTCACTTGCTTTTTCACTGGGACACAATTAACTGACTGATTGCATTCACATGAATATAGAGCTGGACTGAGTCACATGGACCCCCTCATGCAGACCAATGATTGCTGTTGTTTCAAAAGAACATTCTAAATATCTGTTTAACATTGATCTAGAGGAAAGACTATGTGGGTAAACTATCCCTATAGACAGTGACATGGCATCAGCTTGCCCACCCTTTTAACATGACAAAACCCCTGCTGTTAACCAGATCTGTGCTTCTTAGAAGAAATTTGGTGACCCTTTCTTCCTATTTCACCATGTTACCCAGTAGTCTCATCAGTCTTTCTCAATGGCTTGTCAAAATATTTCTTCTAACCACATAAGTTTCCTAGAGGAAATAGTGGCATATAAAATTTTTTCTATCTCATTATATTCCTAGGGGGTGGGTTTGGAAGCCCCGTGATATTTGTGGAAATTTAGTATTATTTCCACATCCTCTATAGATGCCAAGTTGACCAGATGTTCAATCAGGATCCATATCAAGGTTAAATTTCCACACCCCTATGGGCCTGATGGTCAACTCAGCACCCTCACCTTTCCCTGGCTTAAGATCTCCTAGGCCAAAATCCTTGTCCTATAGAGTTCTGAATTAAATTCTGTCCCTTGGAAGGCAGGTAAGAAGGAGAAACTATTAGTTTTGAGAGGATGGGGTAGTCAGCATTGTAGGTAGGTAGGAGGTATGAGATATGAGGACCACCCACCTCACTGTAGCACACTGAGAGTTGATGGGAACCTACCAGAGCTTCCTGAGATTTGTTGTGGTTTCTGGACATGCTTTTGGGAACCATCTGCTTTGATGCTGTGAGATGAGATTATTAGTGATCATTTTCTTACTTATAATTCTAGCTCTTTCAACAGCTGTAGAAGCTTTTCATTCCTTGTAATAAATTCATTCATTTCACTTATTCAGCCTCTGAGAGGCTGTGACAAAGGATTTGGTATGAAGAATGGAAAGGTTTTGCTGTGTGAGATTTGGGGTCAGTTGGTCTTGGGTTCAAATCTTGGGTTATACTAGCCATAGACCTAGCTGATTTTGCTTGTCCTGTCTGCATTTCCTCAATATTGTCAATACAGAACAGTAATGATACATATTGTAACATTGTGGGGTCTTTTCAAAGATTCAGTGAGGTAGAGTATATAGTGTGTTTATATATATCTTAATATATAAATATTAATATATAAATATATGTTAATTATATTTCTATATAAATACAAATATATTAATAAATATTATGACATATAATGCTGAGTAGATGTTTCCTGATGTGATTATTTGTAGTTTTCCAGGGGATGACTAGTTCAAGTGGGAGGAAATATGGGTAACCCATATTTGGGGCCTGCTGCTCTGCATATATGGCTTATCATTAAGAAGCTTCCCCAATCTCTGTTGAGAACCTTGGAAAGATACAGAAAATGATTTTTCTTTTCTTCCCTTTTCTCTCAGGGATTGGTTTTTTGAAGAATGTGACTTCTGCAAAAAGTAGCCGTATATTTCCAAAGGGATGGTAGAAAGAATGAAAACACAATTAAACCTTGAAAAATCATGGTATTTCTGGAAAAGCTCCACATTTACCGTGACATAATAGGAAGCAAGGACCAGAAGCCAAGATGTTATAAACAAAGGCTCATGAGGCTGGTTACATAGGTTTTAATTCTAAAAGCCTGTAAAATGAGTTAATCATATAAAGGAAAACACTAGCTAAGAAGGAAGCAAAGTGATAAAAGAGTATAAAGATCCACACAAGAAGACATTAAAATTGAGAGAAACACACATTTTAATGATCTTTTTCTCTTTCTCATCTGTAAAATTAAATTTGGGAATTGGTAATAGTTACAATGACCTCAGTTTAGTTGCTGATCATTAACCATGGGTATTTCACACCAGAGATTTTGTATATTAAAATAAAATGAAATTGCACTAATCTATTAGCTCTTTTATACATTGCCTCTATGTAGAGCATTAAATTGCAATGGGAATCTATAAATTTAAAAGAAAGGTATTTATTGAATAATAGTAGGTAAAAATTAAAATAAAGAAGACAAATATAAAATAGAGAGTCAAGATTTGTGGGATTTTTTTAAGCTCCTAAAAGAAAAACCAGTCAACTTCTTTCGGCATATGCAGTGAAAGCACACTTTCCATCACTTTGTCTTGCTAAACCTCTTCTAGAAAAAGGAAGACAGAACTCAAAGTTCATGAGGCTCTGCTCATTTGAGAACCTGGTAATCATCCATCATATTCTGAACACCAGAACAAAGCCTTCTCAGAACAAATGGAAATTCTCTCTTCACTAAACTTTACTAACAGTTTCCTTTCAGAGAATGCTGGTTTTAGTGAAATCTCTTGGCATGCCTAAGCTGGTACTTTGGAGCATCTGATGTATCTGTGAAGTCTAGGTAAATTTTTCTGAATAAAATAGGGGATAATTCTCTCTCCTAAGGTTTTATTTGTCCAATCATTTGATTATATTTGTATGACAGGTTGTAATTGGCTCCTGTTGTCCCAGAGTATACTCGATACTAGACTCTGGCTCACACAGTTCCTATTCATGACACTGTGCAGTTTAAGAAAAATCACTCAAATTAGTCACTTGACATCACAAAGAGAAAGAAAATTGTTGATTGGTTAAGTTCTAATTTTTTAGCTGGTTGCTTTTATTTCATTTATTGACAGTCATGGTGTATTATCCACTTAGGTCACCAGCTTTTCTTGATATTGACGAGTTATGATCAGACAGCAAAATGAGGGAGGTGATATAAGATCTTTATTTGAACCAGTTGAAATCAGTTGAAATCGCTGTTTCCATCCATAACCTTCATGTTTGGAAAGGAAGGCCAATCTTACTAAATTTCACTCATTACAAATTTAGAGATTCTGCAGAGAGGTTGATGTGAAATAGATTGTTTAAGGATTTGTATTCCCTCATTTGGCTTATGCTGGAGTAAAAGGTGAGTTGACTGTTGATTCCAGAACATGCAGTCAATAATTTAAGATTCCCACTTTGGCTGCTGGATCTAGGATGATAAGTTTAGCCAGACTTTAAGCCTCCTCCTACTTTATGCATCATTATACATTTTTATTTTTATATTTCCTTCTTTGCTTTTTATTATGTGAGATCTTGACATAATGTCCCACAATAACCAGAAGACGTATAGGTAGAGTCCATTACCAGACATTCATCACCAAAGTTCATACCACTAACCTATCATGAACACAAGAGAAATTTTCTAATTACTTGCTTTCTATTCCAAGTACTGTCAATCCTGGAATGTGCTTCCAGTTTGGGTTTTCCGTTATCTCTTTCTGTTATTGTCTCCTCTCTCCTCTCTGTAGGGTCTGTGTTTTATCCTGCTTTTACTGCATGGTCCAAGGATGGAAATTAACCCTTCTTGGTTCCATTTTAGAATGGCAGAACCATACTGAGTCTCCTCAGATGTTAGATCTTTTAGGTTCTTCAAAGAGGACAAACTACAAATTTAGTAGATATTTAAAATGTCTGTTCTTCTGTGAAGTGATTTCGTAAAGTTTCCAGAGATCCTTCTTCCTGTTTTCCATTGATGGGGAGGTTTGAAATGTATTTTCCTTGATGTGGATAAGGGTAGGTCTTCTGGCTGATGATTTATTACTTTTCCTCTGACTCAAGACAGTCTCTTGGCTGAGGATACCTTCCCAATCCAGGCAACTCTCTTGGACAGAATCAAGCAATTATTTACTAGTTCTCTGACTATGCCCTGAAAAGTCTAGGAATAGAGCCCATAATCAAATTCCTGACTTCTTTTTCTTTACTGTTTTACCTCCATTATCAGAGAAGCTAGGCAGCCATAGTCTCACTCTCTTTAGGTGTCTCACACATGTCTACTATACTCCAGGATACACGGAAAATAGATAATGCTCTCTAAGGCATACCACTGAAGCCTCTTCCCCAGGCTTTGAGAAGTTAAAGGCCTCTCAGCGTCCTCCCCATGGCATGGGATCAGCTCTCCCAAAGTACTCTCTTTAAGTTCATCTGCTTTTTCAGAATGTTTAAAGTGTGGATGCGAATGTTCAGGGGAGGGCTTTGTACTGTTTGTTTTGCTTGAAGTCCTTGTGTTTTGCATTTGGCGATAGTTCATACCCAAGATCTTAAGAGCTCAGTTGAAACTGATACTGAATAAGTCCACATTGATATCCTAGAGAACCTAGAAAATAAAAGAAGAGCAATTCAGATAAGACAGCAATATAATTGATTTTTTTAGACATAGCTTTCTAAAAACTTCAATTTTTCTCGGTGATAAGACTAGGTAATATAGTAAACTTTAATACATCTGTATTTTTTTCTTATGATGATCCTAATTAACAGAATTTAAGTTGAATTAAGAATACTTAACTATAGGGGCGCCTGGGTGGCTTAGTCGGTTAAGCGTCCAACTTTTGCTTAGGTCATGATCTCTCGGTTCGTGGGTTCGAGCCCCGCGTCGGGCTCTGTGCTGACTGCCAGCTCAGAGCCTGGAGCCTGTTTCAGAGTCTGTGTCTCCCTCTCTCTCTGACCCTCCCCTGTTCACGCTGTCTCTCTCTCTCTCTCTCTCTCTCTCTCCTAGAAATAAATAAAAATAATTTTTAAAAAAGAATACTTAACTATATCTTGGTCTAGATTTAGTATATGAGTGCAGCTACTTTGATTTAATTATGTTCTTTGCCTTATTTATTTTTTATTTAAAAAATGCTTATTTATTTTGAGAGAGTAAGAGTGAATGTGCACAGCAAGCAGGGGAGGGGCAGAGAGACAATCCCAAGCAGGCTCTGATGCATGGCTTGATTTCATGAATGGTGAGATCATGACCTGAGCCAAAATTGAGAGTTGGATGCTTTACTGACTGAGCCATCCAGGTGTGCCTGCTCTTTGCTTTAGAAAGGCCTGAGTAAAGCATCTGAATTGGATAAAATGCAGCTGACTTGGATTATAGCAGATATCTCTGGTGTCCCACCTCGTATCTTTTTGGCTGTTATCTTCAGTCCAGCCATGGCTGTGGCATGCTGTGTATGCAGCAATGTACTAAGGCAACACCTTGCCTAACCTACACTCCACATCTTTTGTGTTTGGCCTTGGATCTTCTCTGCTACTTTCAGCTGGGGTGCCTCTGGGAATCTGCTCAGCTGTGGCATGTGCGGAGAGGAGTTAAGTTTCCATGGGACATCCTCAGTAATTGGGGGTTAGAATCACTCTTTGACTCAGGTGGACAGTTCTGAGGTGCTTACACGTGGCTCCTCAGAAGATCCTCAGTGGAATGGTGCTCCAGTTGTTCACTGAGGTAATCAGTTCAATGGTGCAATTGTCAATGAACTTTCCTTCCTTCTATGTAGTGCTCTTCCATCCCTACTCTAGTTACTTGGGGTCATTTCCCAAATTAGACGTCATGCATTCAAGCCTGTATCTAGGATCCTTTTGTGGAGAAACCTGGGCCAAGACCATACCTTTCGTTTCCCTGTTTACTGAAGAATTCCAAATACTTACTGTTGCATCCATACCATAGTAAGCACTCAAAATGCCGCTGAGTGAGTGAGCTCGTGGTGTCCGGGGGATGGACGAGGTAAGAGGGATTCTTGCGGAATGCAGGCTTAGGGAAGTTAACTCCTCTGTGGGTTGTGCTGCATCTTAAGACTGATCATTACAAATAGGTGCTGTCATTGTCCTTCTGATGTATTATCTGAAACATGCTGCCTGGCTCTTCTCAGAAATGGGGAGTTGCCTCTTCCCTGTAACGTCAGAATCTATGGGAAAATAATGTTTTACCAGGTGAATTATAGCAGCCCAACATGGAGTCCAGCGTGATGCATTGTTCTTGGCTCATAAATAATGCAAACAGCATTCCAGGCAAAGATAAAGGCCGGTGATTTATTCCACATAACCTGTATGTAAACCTCATAAATTGTGCACTGTGGTATCTGGGAATGTGAAGATGGTCGTGGTACCAGATTGTGTTGACAATGGCAAACACTGCATGTACTGACAATAAGAGCGAAAGAGTACACTCCTTCTCACTCCTCTTGCACTCTCTTACCGGGGAGAAATGGAGGAAACGGTAATATTTCGAGAATGAAGCAGAAGACATGAATTAACAGCAATAAAATTGATACAAAGAGAAAATAGTACTACAAAATCACATTAGGTAAAATCTCATTATGAATCAATTCATTTGCACAGGTTTTGTTTCTTACCTGCAAAGCTAGAGAAATTACACACACACACACACACACTTATATATCTGCACAATATCCTAATGACATAGAAAGCCCTTATTCATACACCAGAATAACTTTCCAAAAGTGGGATTTAGAAACATGGTGTGGGGCACCTGGGTGGCTCAGTCAGTTAAGAGTCTGATTCTTGGTTTAGGCTTGGTGATGATCTCATGGTTTGTGAGTTCGAGCCCCACATCGGGCTCTGTGCTGGTAGCGTGGAGCCTGCTTGTGTTTGCCTCTCTCTCTCTCTCTCTCTGCCCTTTCCCTGCTGGAGCTCTCTATCTGTCTCAAAATAAATAAATGAACATTAAAAAACTAAGTAAACAAAACATTTTAGGATTATTTATTTTCCATTGTATTTATTAGTGCTTTTATAAGAAAAGCACACTGGCAAGGAGTTTTGGATATGGACTTGGGTTGTAATAATTCAGTCTTCACTCTGCTGCACTCACCATGGAAAGTCACAATGTGTAATAAAAACAAGGCTAAGAGAAATCATAAATGTCTTACTGTGTTAGAAGGAGGTAAAACCTCAAAAATAGTGAATTGTTAAATAATTTAATGAGATAAAACTGAATGAGAACTAGAGCATGGATGGCTGATTCTAAAAGGGGGAGGGTCAAAGGCAAAAACAAAAACCAAAACAAAACACATGACCCGACATCAGTTCAATACAGTGGACTGGTTGTACTCTTAATGTACTGAGATATCATTGTGCATAAAGTCATATGTCCCCATAAAATATACAAGACTTATTCTCCTGAAGTCATTCAGTTTTTTACCTCAGGTCTGCTTTGCAACTTCCTCCTATGAAAATTCCTTTTTTCTTTTCTGAGGTTCCAAAATCCTTGAAGCAATCAAAGGAGATCATAGAGAACAAGCATAAAGCTCATTAGCTAAATTGACTAAGATACTATTGTTAATTATTTCTATCATCGTTTGGCAAAGGTTAACTTTTAAACTTAAATAAGAGTTGTTGTCATTTTCTTCTAAGTTAAAGTGCTGACTCTAGTAAGTAAAACAATACAAAAAAACACTGCAGTTCTATCTGTTGTGTTGACCTTAAAAGAGAGATTGTTCGCACAGTGAGCATTGAGTGTTGTTTCCTCCTTTGATTGGTACCTGGAATCAGGTTTTGCTTTAGGCACTTTCCTATAACAAACATTATTTTTCTAATTAATTAAAAGAAAACTTGACTGCGCCATTAAGAACGGGAAGCATCAATATTAGAAATTCAATTTCTAACAATGGTCCTGTGCAATTAGAAAGCATTTACACAGTAGCTACCACTGATATAAAAATACAAGCTATAAGAAAAAAAAAAAGTACAGCTTCCAAGACCTTGATTGAAAAGAGAGCATTGCCACACACTTGAAGCTCGACTCTCTTATAGCTGACTTTTTAGAAGTATGTGCCCAAACAGTTTGGATAATGTTCTTTATGAGTATAATGTAACTTGGATATAAAAGAAATTCCCAAAAAGGAAATAGCATTAAAGAGATGGTTACACTCCTGGGGGATGAGATATGTAATGAAAGAGTATGGGCGAATTCAGGTCTTCTATGTTGTGTTAGCATGGCTGGTCATTAAAAGCTGTATCCACTCTTTTTAGTACCCTCAGATTCAAAGTTATAAATCATTGTATCAGCAAGGGTATTTATTGTGTGCCTACTATGCACTCGATCCTGTGATTAATGATGTGGGAAATAGTTAGCTCATGCAATAATAGTAGTTTGGATTCCAAAGAGAATAAACTTCTAGTTAGGGAGTTAAGATAACTATAAGCCATATAATGAATGACATTTAAACATACATCTCACCTGGATTAATGAAATGTCACTTTTTCTTTAGTCTCTTTTTCAACCAATTTTCAAACTTCAGTGATATTATGAAGTATATGTTTGTGTATTTCTAAAATTCATGTATTGAAAGCCTAACCCTCCTATGGGGTGGTATTAGGAGGAGGGGCCTTGAAGAAGTATTTAGAAAGTGGGGGTAGAGTCCTTGTGATGGTATTTGTGCCCTCCCTTGTAAGAAGAGACACAAGAAGGGGAGAGAGAGAGAGCGAGAGAGCGAGAGAGAGCGCACAAATGACCTTGCTTCTTCTCTCTCTGCTCTCTGCCATGTGATGCTACAACAACCTGGTCTGAAATCAGGAAAAGGGCCTTTATCAGACACATGACCTTCTGGTACCTCTATCATGGACTTCCCAGTGTCCAGAACTATGAGAATTAAACATTTATTGTTGGGATGCCTGGGTGGCTCAGTCAGTTATGCATCTGACTCTTGATTTCGGCTCAGGTCATGATTTCACAGGTTTTGTGAGATTGAGCCCTGAGTTGGGTTCAGTGCTGGGCACAGAGCCTGCTTGAGACTCTCTCTCTCTCTCTCTCTCTCTCTGCCCCTCCCCCTCTTGCTCTCTCTCTCTCCTCTGTCTCTCTCAAAATGAATAAATAAACATACAAAATTATTGTTAGGCCACCCAGTCTGTGGCATCTTGATATAACAGCCCAAACTGACTAAGACAAGTATTACTCTTTATGTTTTTTAAAAACAACTTTCTTCTCAAATGTTTTTAATAACCTCCATTTTTGAGGTAAATGATAACCTTAATTGTTTGTGATAAGATGACTGATTAGGGGGAGAAGTTCACGGTCTTGGGTTAGGAGACAATTCTCCATAGGTCTATCACATTTCTGCACATCTTTTGAGCAGACTATCTTTGTTCCAAACTATCTTTCCAAGAATGTTTGTTTTAGTGAGCAGCACCGGAAAGTAGAGATAAGTTTCTCTTCAGAGCCAACAGAAGGTTTGTTTACTGAATAGTGTAATGAAGATAAGAACTTCCTTTTCAGGCAAAAGGCAGGGATGCTTACTCTCCAGTATAAAAGATGGGAGTTCCATAAGTTTGAGGTTATGTAATGCAATTGGTAATGTAAGCAACTATGAGAGTAAACACAACCTGGCCATTCCGGTGTTGCCCTGTTGGAATTTGGACCTGGAGAAACAGGAAAAATGCCGCTCCCTTTGCTATTGCTATTGCTATGAGTAATAAAGTCCTTATTCTCTGGCTCAGAAGTATTATGTCTTCTCCCTCTACCCAAGAAATGGTGCCAAGCTAACTTGTTAACTCAGAGCCTTCACAGCACCTCATCCCTGCCCCTTTTATTTGTCTTTATTTTGTTTTGTTATAATGCCTCATTTGATTGTCTGTTTATCTGATGAATGACTGGGTAGATTCTTCAGAGAAAGATCATTGGATTAGCAGGAAAATGACCTTGCTAAGAGGCAGTGTGTGACAGAGGGCAGAGGATCAGAACCATGGAGTACAGAAGAGGGGCATCATTTGAAACGTATAACACTTACATTTGGAATTTTCCATAACTTGGCCCATCTTTCTGGTCTTCTTTGTCATTATTTATCCATGTGAATTCTCGATTATTTTCAAACTGATTTGTTTGGCATGGATTCATATTACTGAGCTTGATGCTAAACATAACATCTTTATTATTCTATAATTCATATTCTCTTCCTTCCATTTTCCCCCACCCTTTTCTTCAGCCCCTGTACCCTCTCTGAGGGTATCTAGTTGTGTGATCACATAAAAACCTTCTGCTGGTAGAGACTAAGTTTAATCTTACTGGTCCAATAATTCCAAGTACTTTTTTAATGACTCCAAAACCTCACACAAGTGCTTGCCCTCTCCTTTTCTTTTCTTTTGGTGGAATTGGGTTTAAAGTGTTTACTGCAGTCTTGTTCTGGTGGCGAAGGTATGAATCTGCAGATTGTTGATACCTGGACAGTGTCTCCTGGTGTTGTTTTCTCTGGTTCGGTCTTCTCCCTAAACTGGTCCTCTTAAATTAAACTGGTCCTGTCTGGCCTTTTGCAAGTGCTTTGCTGGCATTAGGCTCTTGCGTCTATGTCTTAGCCATTAGCCATCAGTCCCTATGTCCCTACATAGTGAAGACCTCTGCTGAACCCCACATGCATCATCATAGTCTTCAGGATCTTTTGGTTTCCTGAGCACTGTACTCAGACCCTGGGATGCTGGAAGCTCATCATCGCAGTGATGAACTTGGCAGACTCGTCCCTTCTCTTTCCTCCTGTGCTCTGAGCTGAAGTTAGGTGTTCAACCTGTTCCATGTTATACCCAGGAAACAACTATCACCTCTGATCAGTTTTGGTCTGTCAAAACTCATATGGACATTTTGTGTTCTTTTTCTACCCAACAGGCAGCCCCTCCCCTGAGACTACCTACCTAGTATGGGGAAAAGGCATAGCCTCTTTAAGAATCATATACACATACAGCACCATCCACAACCCCCAAACTCTGTGATCAAAGTGTACCTTTTATATGTTTTTTAATGTTTTATTTATTTTTTGAGAGATAGAGCACAAGTGGGGAAGGGACAGAGTGAGAGAGAGGGAGATAGAGGATCTGAAGCAGGCTCTTCATTGACAGCAGAATACCTGATGTGGGGCTTGAACTCACAGGCCATGAGATCATGACCTGAGTCAAAGTCTGACATTCAACCAACTGAGCCACCCAAGCACCCCTGCCCATTATATGTTAATGATTATTAAAGCCACTTAATTTTTTTTTCTTCTTAAAGTGTAGCTTTCAAGCCTCTTATTTCATAATGAATCTTTTCATATTAAAAACCTGAAAGGCTCTTTCTGTGTTTCTGCCCTAAAAATTTTCATTTTCTACTTCTGTGTCACTGCATCCTCACTCAACCACTCAGGACAGAGAAGTAATCCCGAATGACTAAAGATAAAGCCTCATGCATTAAAATGGAAAAAGAAAGATAATACTTCACAAAGTATTTCTCTCATTATAATTGTTTCTATTTCCGAATCTCCTTGCAATGGCCTCTCAATGCTTTCCTCATGCTCTTTCCATTAACCTGTGAGGCTTCCACAGGGTTATCTTAATCTACCCAACATCCATGCATCTCTTTAAAATCTGTGTTCATTCTCACTGTCTCTAGGAAGACTTATTATCCAGATTGTGCTACTTTTATACATTCAGTGTCAAACCCGTTGCCCTGTGGTTTTAAGATCATTTTCTTTAGAGTGTTCAATTTATAAGGATGTGTTTTGGGATCCACCTAGAGAGAAGACATAGGTTTCCTATCTTCACTTCAACCATAGCATTGGGT
Organism: Hyaena hyaena; assembly: GCF_003009895.1. NCBI lineage: Eukaryota > Metazoa > Chordata > Mammalia > Carnivora > Hyaenidae > Hyaena > Hyaena hyaena. Next base: position 377,750 of record NW_024081543.1, read on the forward strand.
ATGTATTTGACAAGTTATTTTATTTGTAAGTGTAAAATAGTTCAAGGGTAAAAAAATATTTTTAAAATTCTGGATTATTTATCATTCATTATATTATTAACAATAGGTAACCTTAAAATGGTTAAGTAATGTTTTGCCCTTCTATGTTCCCTCTATACCTTCTGATTTGTATACAAACGTATAAGTTGGTAGATATTTGTGGTTCTGAGTAGCATTCCCATGATCAAATTCTGTTCTGAGGTAACTCAGGAAATAAAAACTTTGGACTATTCATGCAGAGCCTTATTGATCAGATGGATTCCATCTAGGCTTTTAAGGAGGGATAAGGTTTGAAAAGATAACCAAGAAGGGAGAAAATTTTATGAAGTGTGACAGCCCAAAAAAAGTTTTGGAGCTGGAAAAAAAAATCAATGGTCTCAGCTGTTGCATTTTATAATCAATGTCTGGTTAGGATTCAGCCAAGAGTCCAAGTAAATATTCTATTGAGAAGAAAGAGACATATAATAAAACATGTAAAAAGACAAACCACATGTCTTATAAAATGAACCATCTTAAGTGCTTGCTGTTTAATGACCAAACATGCTATTTTGTTCAGAATGGTTATACATGAATGAACTAATGTTTCTGAAATTAGCAAAACCAGCTTTTCACTGTATAAAAAATTATAATGTGGATATTTACTAGTGCTAAGCACCCATAGCAATAACTTTAAAAAATGTAACACTTTAGAACAGAAAGGTTCTTTGGAAATGTCATTTAGTCCCTCATTTTAATAGTTGCCAGAAGCTTAGGCCCAGAGAGGGCAAGTGAATGCTCCAAGGTCACATGACTAGCAAACAACAGAGCAGGGACTCAGCTGGGATCCCTTGACCCTCCAAACCTACCCTCTTGTTCGTTTGAAGGAAATCTTCCTTTCCAACTGAGATGAATTATGAAACAAAATGAGAGGGTTCAGCATTTTGAAACACAGGATGCTCTAAACACACTGTAGCAACACTGCTGTCCTCAGGAAATTAAAAAGCAATTTAAAGAAATGAAATGGGTCAAATGAGCTGTCACTGAAACAAAAAGCTGTGGATCAACCAGTAAATCAGTAACTGCTTCCTGTGCTTGAGATTTTCAGCCCCTCAGGGTGGGAGGTAAACCACCAAATAAATTTCAAAGGATTTTCACTGAGTGTTTCTTGTGAAAGTCTGAAGACATTTATATTACATGCTCTACACCCTTAATTTCCGGTGCAAAAACAGAACAGCATTCAGTGGTCTCATGTTTTAAGAGGGTTATTTTCTATCATATTTTTAAAAATACCATAAAGTGCTTTAGCAGGAGGTGGTCTAATTCCCTCAAGCAGAATTGAAAGGCTCAGATATTTTTACAATGAACATTAAAATTTCTGTGTTCTGCCTCATCTTATTGATGATTGACGGCTATTGCTTTCTTTCCTCTCAGGATTCCAGGGAAGAAAAGTCAGCCAACAAGATATAGTAGCTTCGTTCTAACTTGTGCTTCATATACAATTTTAATGACAGTTTTACATACATTACTCAACCCCCAGTACACTTAGAGGTCAAATCAGCATTTAAACAGGCATTCTAAATGGAAATGAGTGTCCAGTCATCTATTTGTGATTGGTTTGATAGAAGAGCAACTCTCCAAATCATCACAGAGTGTTAGGAGCCTGGAAAATCAAGAGCAAGCATTGATTTCTTCACCTACTTGATTTCAGTCATTGGACTTCAATGGCATGAAAAACTCAGGAAGGAAAGGCCTTTTGTGCTATTTTATTTGGTTTCATCTGCACTGATCAATGTGAATTGCTCATGTCTATGGATGGTTTTTTTTTAAATTTTTTTAATGTTTTATTTTTTTCTGAGAGAGAGAAAGAGAGAGAGAGAGAGTATGTGTGTGTGTGAGCATGGAAGCGTCAAAGAGGGAGACACAGAATCTGAAGCAGGCTCCAGGCTCGCTCTGAGCTATCAGCACAGAGCCCAAGGCAGGGCTCGAACCCACAGGCCATGAGATCATGACCTGAGCTGAAACTGGACTGAGCCACCCAGGTGCCCCTATGGATGTTATTTTGACTTTGGCTGACCACATCTCTGATTAAGTTGTGGATTAGTGAAGGTTATTTGGGGTCTTCGCTGAGCCAGTTCAGTGCTTTACCTTGAATTCAAAAGTAGTGTTTATGTATGTAATTCTGATAGCAATGTTGAGGTTTCTGTTGAATCTATGCTCTCTGATTTCCAGAGTTACTTTGTGTGTTATCTAAATGAGGAAGCATTGCACTTTTACCTACTACTAGACTGAACAGATCTTAGCTCATGATGAATTAGAGTGCAGTGAGTCATCAGTTGTCAGAGGGATATGGTTCAGCACAAATATGGCCTCCTAAAGATGCCCACATCCTATTCCCAGGACCTGTGAACACGTTATGATATGGAAGAGAGAATTAAGATTACAGATAGAATTACAGTTTGTAATCAGCTGATCTGAAATAGGGTTAATTTCCTGGATTATCTAAGGAGCCCCAATGTGATCACAAAGGGCTTTAAACCATGGGAGAGGGAGATTGAAGAGCCAGTGTTCGAGGGAGGCAAGCAGAAAGACTTGACTAGTCCATGCTTACTTTGGAGAAGGAAGACAGGTCCACAAGCCAAGGAAAGGAGACAGCTTAGAAGCTGGAAAAGACAAAAAAACCAGATTCTCCCCTAAAGCCCCCATAATGAAGGCAGCCTTCTGGCACCTTAAGTTTAGCCCAAAGAGACCCTTTTTAGACTTTGACCTCCAGAACTATAAAGAATACATTTTTGTTGTTTTAAGCCACTAAATGTGTGGTAATTAGTTACAACATCATTAGGGGTACAGGATATTTGGACTCTATTTACCTGGATTGACATATTTCTTGATTGATTTATGTGTGTGTGTGTGTGTGTGCATGCATGCACACACATGTGTGTATTATAAGGTTATCTTTCACTTATACATTTTAACTGTGAATAATATTTTGTGAATATACCACAATATATTTATCTACTTTTTTTATTTATGGAGACTTAGATACTTTCCATGTTGTTGTTACAAATATCCCATAACAATCCCCTGTACTTGTTTCCTTGTGCTTTTACATGAGTGTTTCCCTTAGGTGTGAACTTGGACACAGAATCACTGGGATGTAAATATATGTGGATAAATTGCTCTCTGAAATACCTGGACCAACTTACAAAATGACCAAGAGTATAAATGTTTGAATGTCTTCACATTCTTGTTAAAACTAATTACATACTTTTTAAACACTTGATCTTATGGTTTTATATTATAAGTTACTGCAGGTGTTATAAATTATATAAAAAACTGAGCTAACTTCTGGTAGGTAGTGATCTTTTTGAAAGCCTCCGTTAGAATTCCCCAGTGGCTTCTTATTGCTTCCAAGGTGAGACGTAAGATTGCTAACATGATGTATATACCTGACCCAATCTGTTTCTCCAGCCTCACTTCTGTCCACACTCTGTCATGCCCATTATGGATCAGTGTCTTGTACCTCTGTGCACATATAATGATAATTTGTGAATTTAAGATTGTCTCCATTGGAGTACCTGGGTGGCTCAGTCAGTTAAGTGTCTGACTCTTGATTTTAGCTCAAGTCATGATCTCACAATTTGTAAGATTGAACCCCGTGTCAGGCTCTGTGCTGACATTTTAGAGTCTGCTGACAGCATGGAGACTGCTTGGGATTTTTTCTCTCTCTCTCTCTACTCCTCCCCCACTTGCTCTTGTGCTCTCTCTCTCTCTCAAAATAAATAAATAAACTTAAAAGAAAAAAAAGGCTGTCTTCATCCCATCTTCCACCCAGGGACCCATCACTTTTACCCCTCCTGGCTTCTCCCATGTTTTAGTCTAAAATTCATCTAAGAATATATATTCATCAAAAAAAAAAATCTCTTCTTTACAACTTTCTTTCGGCTTCTGTGCCCTTTCTCTGGTTTCATTACAATGCATCATTATGTTAGGACATTTTTAAAAATAGATAATATAACCACATGATTCAAATATTCAAAGTATAAAATGATATAAAGTAAACAGTTATCCCCCTATAATTGCAACTCAACAGCTCAGTTTCCTTTTCTTTTGATAAGGTCTTGCTTGACCTTCCAGAAAAATTTTAGGTACATAGATAAGCCAATACTATATATGTATAGTATTGAGAAAATCTCTTTCTGGGAATGGAACCTAAGGACCTAGGGAGTACAAATGTGAGTTGGCTGGTTGTGGGAAGGTTCCAGGGAATACAAAAGAAATAGCAAGAATAGAGGCCATGAGGCAGTACAAGCAGAAATGGCCTATTCCATAACAACAAGGAAGCCGGCAGTGTATCATGTACATAAAAAACAGAAAATAAGGCTAGATCCTTAATAAATTTCTTTTTATTGATAGAAATATTAATGCATTCTGTAATCCAATATTTTTTATTTTAATAAAATAATAATAGATGCTTATATTAGTTCTGTGAAAACAGCTCATGATTTGTTTGATTCAAAACTTTGTGTGTGTGTTTCACTACATATTCCATTTCTTCACTTTTCTGCGTGTTTATGTGTGTAATTCTGATGTGTAAGCAGGGTTGCATCCCTTTAAAATAATAACAACTTTAATCCTTTAAAAATAATGAATTTCAATTCTATGAGAGGCGATACAATTAGCATATTTCCACTTCCTTTTCCCGCTCCTCTCTCCTCTCCTCCTCAGTCAATTTAAAAGTCTTCTTAAGTTATTGTCATTGTAGAGGTAAATGCTCTTATAATTCTATTATTTGATCTGTCAGCTTTAATTTTTTAGTTTATTTATTTTTGAGGGAGAGAAAGAGAGAGAGCAGGGAGGAGTAGAGAGAGAGGGAGAGGGAAGATCACAAGCAGGCTCTGCACTGTCAGCAAAGAGCCTGATGTCCATGGAGCTTGAAACCACAAGCCGTGAGATCATGACCTGAGCTGAAATTGAGAGTTGGACACTTAACCAGTTGAGCCACCCAGGGGCCCCTGATCTGTCAGCTTCAAATGATATCCTTTGGTTTTGAATGATTAACCATTAAGTGCTCCCCATGCATGCCTGTCCATGCCTTTCCTGCTACTTGGTTCCCCCTGTTATTCTTGGGGGCTGAACTTTGTCCTCCAGTAATTTCCCCAGAAAGACTCAGGGGAACAATTTTTACTCAGTTTACATTTATTCAACACTATTTGACTGTAGTTTTTATAGCTAAAAAATAATTTGACTTGATATAATTTCTTTGGCTTATATTTTCTTTATTTAATTTTATATCAGTTAACAATCCTATAGGCTTGAATGTTCCCATAGATTTTCCCATAATTTCATGTTTTAATCTATTTTTCTGGCTGTGAAAAGGATTCTGTACTTTTAAGTCCATACTTCTTGGTATCCACTATTCTGAGTCAATTTCTCTAACAAAGATGTGTCTTTGCATATTCAAGTCTACTTTTATCCCAGAAAAAATTTCTTGAAGTTGGACTCTGTACTTTTTCTAGTAATGTTTTTCCTTCTTTGGAGACCCTATATAGGTGTACACTGGATTTCCCTTTGCCTGCTTCTCTATCTTTTTTTTTTTTTTTGCTCATTTATGTTTATTCCTTCTTCTATTTCTTTTGTTACTTTGCTGTATTTCTCTCCTCTTTGCCTTATATTTCCTGACTTTTTAAAAATTTTATGTGCCTCCCATTTGTATCTTTTCTACTATGTTGATTTTACTTTTTATCTCCTTCTTTTCAAAGTTCTCTTAGCTTTTATTTCATCTCTGTCACTTTCCTCACCATTTATTTCCTAAGGACTTTGATTTCTAGTTTGTGATATTATTCCAGAGAGGCAAAGTCATTCAGCTTTTCACATTCCTGATAAACTGTTTGCTCACAGTGTACAGCTGATGCATGGGTTTGTTGTCAATAAATTTGCTGCCCTTTGGGTTTTGCATCATTTTAGATTTAATGGCAGCTAAAATTGATAAATGTTTGACATGTGCCTACTGCTAAAACACATCTCTGTTGTCTTTTGTTTATGGAGTTGATTTTTAAAAATCTAAATATATCTGTTTACACTTTTTCATTACAGATTTATCTTTTGGCTATAGCCTGCCAACATCTGACCTTATCAGTTTAATTTCATCCCCTTAATTGATAAGCATTGTCTTCTATATTGAGGGTGTTTGTGAAAATATTGTCTAGAACGAAACTAAAGACAGAATTTTCTGACAATTCACTAGCTCTCTCTCCTAGGCTGACATCTGTCCAAAACTCCTTATCCATTCAGGTTTAATGGTTCCAGTATGTTCCTTAATTCTGTATGTTCCTTTAATTGTGCTTATATCCACCCCAGTCTCTTCAACTCCTCCAAAAGTACTTCCGTCATTACCTTGCCAGTAACACAATTAGCTCTTTCAGTAGAAAAGCCCCTTATTTGATTATAGTTGACTAGTTAACTACATTTGACTCTGAAATTGCTGTATCAGAGAGCACAAAGGGGAGATCCCTGGACTAATTCTTATCCTGTCACATAACAAAAATGATGAATTTGTCATCCTCATATTATTATTTTTTATGCTGTTATTCTTTTTTTTTCTTTTTTTTTTCTTTTTTACAAATAGTTTATTGTCCAATTAGTTTCCACTTAACACTCAGTGCTCATCCCCAAAGTGCCCTCCTCCATGCCCCTCCCCCCCTCCCCCCCACATCCATCAGTCCTCAGTTTTTGTCAGCATTCAAGAGTCTCTCATGGTTTGCCTCTCTCCCTTTCCCCCACCTGCTGAGCGAAATAAGTCAGGCAGAGAAGGACAAATATCATATGTTTGCACGTATAGGAGGATTAGGAGGAACTATGCTGTTATTCTTATTAGTTAGCATTTACTGATTATTTACCATCTGACTTGCAATTAACAAACTATTATATGCAAAATATTCTATTCAATCTTTATAGAAATTTTTTTAATGTTTATTTATTTTTGAGAGAGAGAGACAGAGCATGAGCAGGGGAGGGGTAGAAAGAGAGGGAGACACAAAATATGAAGCAGGCTCCAGGCTCTGAGCTGTCAGCACAGAGCCCAACACGGGGCTCAAACTCACATACTATGAGATCATGACCTGAGCTGAAGTTGGACGCTTAACTGACTCAGCCACCCCAGGTGCCCCTTTATTTAATATTTATAGTAATATCAATATAGTAGAAACTATGACCTCCATTTATACATAGGAAATGTGATGTGCAGAAAGTTTAATTAACTCACTCACAGTTACACAGCCAGTAATCAGTGGAGGCAACATTTATATCAAGGGAATCTGATGCTAGAACATCCTTGTAAAGTCATTACTCTGTAGTACTTCTCTTTATTAGCTCAGTAATCTTGGGTTTGTCCACTAATTTTTCTAGAAGTTTGCTCCTCATCTCTGAAATAAGGAGATTAAAATAGATGTCCCAAAGGTCTTTTCCATGTCTAATATTTTGTAATTCTAGAAAAGATTTATTTTTTTTCTGTATTTTAGACAAAACACATTTGTTTTCTTCATGTAAGGTAGACAGGAATCCACTCCCAACATTGCTCTTGATGTGATGCCACCTTTTCTATTTCTCAGGGGATTATACCCAAGTTGCTCTTGAGGGGATGTCAAGTCAGTATTTGATATGTGACAAATAGCCCCACCCTGCAAATGGAAGCTCCCATCCTAAGTGAATCAATATTGCAAGCATATTCCTTGGAATGTATGCCCTTGGGATCTTCTTATGTAAGAGGGAAACTACCTCCTTGGGGAATTGCTAACCTTCCAACAGCTGCCTTTCAATCATCCATCCTGCGTGCTAAATGTACAGGGCAAGTCTGTAGAGCTAGTGACGACTAAAAACTAGTTCAAGGCCATTCTGCAATCCCAGCCAGTCCTCCTTATACAGATGGCCCAAGAGTCGAAACTGACAAGCAGTCCTAAATTAATCCTATTTGGGCTGATTCTCTGTTGTTAAAGATTTCTATGCCTATACTTGCTGCTTAGCAGCACAGTCTCTGGCTACCAATGCCCATGCCTCCTTGGTGTGTCATTGTCAGAACCACTTCAAATCAAACATGGAAAGCATTTGGTCTCATTTAACCCAGCTCTCGTCCCCAAAGAGCAACTCAGAAAGTGATTTCTGCAGAGGAAAAGTCTTTGGCTCATCTTCCTGTGCCTTGTGAATTCTGTACTTCATGAAAATTTACAAGTGGGTGGGATGATGATTCAAACTAAATTCAAACTCGATGTTTAATATTTCTAATTCCTGGATGGTATTCTCTTCACTCTAACCTTCTGCCTTTTTTTTTTTAAAGCTTATTTATTTATTTTGAGAGAGACAGAGAACATGAGCAGGGGAGGGGCAGAGAGAGAGGATCCCTAGCAGGCTCCACGTTGTCAGCATGGAGCCCAGTGTGGGTCTCGAACCCATGAAATGTGAGATCATGACCTGAGCTGAAATAAGAGTGGTACACTTAACCAACTGAACCACCTAGGCACCCCAACTTTCTGTCTTTTATTTCTATCTTTAGGTCAGCTAGTTTCATTAGAAAGATAATACACTAACAGTTCCAGATTAGACTAGATGTCAGGCTCTGGAAAAGGTGGCAGCTTCCGTGGACGTGTCTGACCCAGAAGCATCTCCTCTCTAGATACCCTAAGGCACTTGGATGCTCCTATTTTTCTTCTTTTTTCTCCTTTTATTACCACTGCTTCTCAGTTTTATCTTAAGCCTTCCAAGGAAATATGGAAATGCACTGTTCTATTCACAGTCCTAAACTCAGTGCCTCCTTACAGAAGAAAGCCCACTATTATGAATGGAATGCAGTGCATCCTCCTAAACTTCCGCATGTTGAAATCCTAACCTCCAATGTGATGGTATGAGGAGGTGAGGACTTTGGAGGTGATGAGGTCATGTGGGTGGAGTCATCATGAATGGGATTAATGCCCCTATAGGAAGAGAGATGAGTGAGATGATCCCTCTCTACCATGTGACGATGCAGTAAGAAGGTGGCCATGTGCAAATCAGGAAGAGGGCCTTTACCAGACCAAGATCTACCAGCATCTTGATCTTGAACTTCCCAGTCTTCAGAACTGAGAGAAATAAATGTTTGTTATTTAAGCCATCGACTCTAGGATAAATTGTTGCAGCAGCCCAAACTGACTAAGACATCCACTTAACTAGAAATAAGACCTGAGGGGCACCTGGGTCACTCAGTTGGTTAAGTGACCAACTCTTGATTTTGGCTCAGGTCATGATCTCGCAGTTCCTGGGTTTGAGCCCTATGTCAGGGTCTGTGCTGACAGTCTGGAGATTACTTGTGATTCTCTCTTTCCCTCTCTCTCTACCTCTCTCTCTCAAAGTGAATAAATAAACTTAAAAAAAAAAGAAGAAGAAATGAGACTTGGGTTCCAGCCCAATTTCTCTTAGGGCAGTGAGCAACTAACTAAACCACTTGAATTGATTTTTCAAATATACCTCCCACCACAGTAATTTTTGACCATTTTTAAAGTCTCTACCAACTTAAAATTGCTGTGATTATACTTCTTATAAAGAACTACCATCTTAATTTTAGTGTCATAATAATCTGAATAATAAAAGCCTTAGTTTTTAAGTAACTGCCTGTCATTCAGACTTTTCTCCCCAAATGTAGCAATTGTGGATAGATAGCTAAGTTTCCATTCTTGCTTTGGAGAACTCCTCTAGGTGGAAAATAGAACAGAATACAGGTTTAGAAGTTTTAAGTCTCTATTTTGAAGCTATTTAATCTTGTATTGTCTTTTGTAGATAGAGCCTTGGTCAGAGGATCTTAGGTGGGCTGTATCATTTGCAAGAACAATTCAGTGCTTTTTCACATAAAGATATTGATAGATTACCCAGATAAAAATTATGTATAAATTTTTCTATCAAAAAGACTTAAGGACTACATACCTATCATGTGAGTGGCAAAAGTTCTAGCTAGTTCCATATAATAAAATAACAGTGCACACACATGGAAGCCAGGGGAAAAAAGAAAGAGAAGAAAATGGGGAAAGAGAAAAAAGAAGTTTAAAAAATTCCCAATGCAAAATTCCCAAGCTACTGTCACAGCACCTCAGCAACTGATTATTAGATATTATTTCCTTGGACATAACTCATGCTCCTCTGTAACCTGAGGCAGGGGCTCCAACATTCAGGGAGGGATCTTCCCTTCTGTTATCAAATCCATCACTGAAGCATCTTGGCCTTAGACTTGGGCAAGTAGGACTTCTTTCTCAGGACCTGGGTATTACAGGACCCTGTTCAAGCTTCCTGTAGCTGAAACCAGAAAAAGAGTAAGACCACTCTTACTTACCACTCTTGCCAGCAAATCTCTTTCTAGACCATACTCTGAGTACCCAGTGTTCCGTCCATGCCCCATGGCCCCGAGTAAGCCTCCAGGGCCTGTACAAGGCTATTCCTTGATCCTTTCCACCTGAAAGTAGACCAAGCCACCAATCTGCTTATGCTCATGCCCAATGGATTTTTGAGAGGCTCTTTCTGAAGAGGGTGGAATGCAGCAAGACCCTTACCATGAAGACCTAAGCTGGGCCAGACAAGGGTTTGGAGACAGCTCTCCCCCACCACATTCCAACAGGAAATTCCAAAGTGTCCAAGAACAGTAAGTTCAAATCCCACTTTCTGGGTTATAAACTGGGATGTCTTACATAGAAGAGAACATGTTTTATTTAATGGTATGATAGCCTTATTTGTGACTTTTAGATATTTAGGTATAAGATCCATGGGATCCCATTTGCACTCTTGTCCTGGGTCCTGTAAATGTTCAGGGTGGCCTGTCTATGAGGACTTTTGTCACCATGTGCCTAGTTTTTGCCTTGTAGCAGCAGAGTTGGCAAAAGGCACATGTCTGGGGTTGTCACCACAACACTGGGAATTTGCAGGGTCAAGTGTCCTCAGGAGTAAGCCTGTATAGTTCTCCTTATTTCATGACTGGAATCAGCACCAGTTAGGGCTGAACTGATTCAGTCCTTCTCCCTAGGTCAGTGGTCATGTCCAGGGCTATGCCCACTTCTCTAGCTTACCTGTTTTTTTTTGTTTTGTTTTGTTTTGTTTTAGTGAACTGCAGTTCACTCTTATATGAATAGAGAAAATGAAATGTAGTTAATATTTGTCAAGCACCGGGCACCTGTGTGGCTCAGTCAGTTATATGCTTAACTTTTGATTTCAGCTCTGGTCATGATCTCACGGTTCATGAAATAGAGTCCTGCATCAGGCTCTGCACTGATAGTGTGGAGGCTGCTTGGGATTTTCTTTCTCTCTCTCTCTCTCTCTCTCTCTCTCTCCTACTCTTTCTGCCCCTCTCCTGCTCTCTCTTTCTCTCTCTAAAATAAATAAATTAAAAAATATATGTGTGTTAAGTTTGAACAAACAAGGTACCATACTGCGAACTTTATATACTTTCTCCCCTCAACACTTAAACCTTACAACAAAGCAGGTAATATCTCTCTCAGAGGAAGAAACTGACATTTAGAGAAGTTACTAAACTTCTAAAGAAGTGGCTAAGAAACTTACTCTCCAAATTATTTGTGACCCTGATAACTTCATAACTGTTACAAAATGGCCTTTTTAAACCAAAACTCTGCCATTACTCTGCTATTTTCAAAGACAACCCTAGAAATCCCACTCACACATCTGTCAAAGTCTCAAACCAGCCATGTGCTGACCCTGACCCCCAAACCTTGGGTTAGTCCCTTGAATGGTGGCTGCTCCCATGGCTGCTTTAGATTTGGAACAAACGGTGGAAAGAGTAAGAACTAATGCCATCAACTGAAGTTTCCAAAAACTGTGATTACTTATGGTTCTGACTAGGCTGGGATTTCAGCAGTGGGCATTAATTTATACATCTCTGTTACTGGGCCCACCTAATGCCCCACGGGGAGACAGCAATGCTCATGAAGGAATGATGTGGCAGAGGACTCATGAATGGCCTATACAAAGTGACAGAGAGAAAGAGAGGTTGCGTCTTGAAAGACACCCGGGCACTCACAGCAAATGCTGGAATCTGCCCACAAATTAGAGAGTAGCCCTTTACGGGTGGAGTCAGTCAGCCTGAGTGGGGCTGAGTTTTAAGGCAGTTTACATATAGCTGAAAGGAGATCGGGATTGGACAAACTAACCTTTTTCTCTGCAGAATCTATACATTCAACTTAATTCAGTAAGATTTTATTAAGCATCTACTACCAGTAAGGAACTATTTAAACATTGTGCAGAACAGTATTTTTTTTTTTTTTTTTGATGTTTATATTTGAGAGAGAGAGAGAGAGACAGAAGGTGAGTGGGCTAAGGTCAGAAAGAGAGGGAGACACAGAATCTGAAGCAGGCTCCAGGCTCTGAGCTGTCAGCACAGAGCTTGACGTGGGGCTAGAACTCAGGAACTATGAGATCATGACCTGAACCGAAGTTGGATGCTTAACCAACTGAGCCATCCAGGTACTCAAAGAACAGTGTTAAGTAACATACTATGGTTACTGTTTCCTAGGCCACCTAGAATGAAGGAGAGCCCAATATACATCCACAACTCTAATAAAGTTTTCACATTAATTGTCATAGCATGACAAAATTATGCTAATGAGAAACTATTATAGAAGTACAAAATGGAGTTAACTTCATGGTTGCTACCCATCTGTTAAATCTCATTGGTCCAGATATAATTCATTTTCTCCTTAGGGCTGACTACTGGATTGTCTAGAAGGAAAATATTAATTATATAATACATCTTGGCGTTTTTAATTTGTTTGTTTTCAGCTAAAGAGGTGATCACTAAGCTCTTTTCTTTTTCTTATGTAAAGTAAGCTAACATTTTCCTCTTAAAAGCAGAAGAGGTGCTTTGTAGGTGTGTTTCTTCCTCTTTATTTTTAGACATGTAATTTTTACCCTGAGTTACTGGTTTTCTAGTTTAAAGAAAGAGTTATTTATTCCCCTAACATTATAAACTTGATTATGAATCTTATTTATTTTTTAAATTATGTTTTCTCATTTATGAGACAAATTTCCAGACAATGGAATTCTTGGATAATTACTGTATTCACATAAGTATGATTTTTTTGGTCAGAGAACAAACTTAAAGATAAATTAATAAAAATGTAAAGTGATGCATGGAGAACCCTATTCTTTACTTTCCCCATCCCTGGAACAGCAACTTCTGAAGTTTCTGCAGTAAGCTGGTTAGAAAGCAGTTTATTGAGAAATGATATGATAACTGTCATTTGCAGGCTCCCTACATCTATCAAGTAAAGTGATTAAACCTGTATCCATCATTCAGCATAATTAATCAGTAAGACACAGCAGCCCCTGTTCGCGTGCTAATTAATCTGTAGTTCAGGTACATACATCTCAGGTTTCAAGACATGAGAAATACATCTATCAGTGCTACCCCATGCACTGGTGTGTCCTATTGCAATTATAAAATGAGTAGATATTTTTTAAAGAACGGTGGAAAGAAGTTTCTTCCTTATTGGAAGTGAGTACGTGCAAGACTCTTCAAAGACTGATAAACAGAAAACAAAAATCCAGTAAAATAGGTTCCTTTGTTACTTATTTTATTTTATTTTTTCTTTTAAATGGTGCCAAGTAATTCTCCAGCTCATTAAATAGATCTCTTATCTGAGTATAAGAGACTTTGATTTAAGGGCCTAATCAGTCACACAACAAATATTTATTGGGCACCTAACACACCCTAGGGACACAACAATAATTGCACAAGCTCCTTGCTCCCAACAAACAGTCCAGAGTTTAAAGTCCCACAGTGTCAGAAAGGGACACAGACAGCGGTCACCTTGGATGTCATCAGCACCAATCTGAGATTTACTGTTTTACAAGACAGATGTTTTTTTATAGAGTTAGCCACACAATGTCTTAATAACAGTTTAGATACATGAAATAAGATTAAATATTTCTGTGAAATTTTAAATTCTGCTGATGTATGATCCAACCATGTTTGGATAGTGGCAAAGAACTTAATGGTTACAGTCTCAATTCAATCATTTCCAAAGGAGCAAAGCTCAGGGGGAGTCATTCACTCAAGTTCACCCAGCTGGCGATTAGCAACATTCAAATGCGAACGTGTGCACGTACCCAGCTTTCTGCTCCTATTCTGCCATGCTACCTTTAGATAAAAATTTAAAGAATAAATTCTGAAGTGATTTGATGTACTTTTTAATTAACAAAATAGATATTTTGATATATATTATTTTAGTACTTTTTTTATAAGGGTTGTTTTAGCAATTCAAATGATATAGAAGTGTTCTCCTTCCATATTTTCTTCAACATGCATAGAAACATATACGAATACATAGACACACAGCACGAATGTCGTTTTCAAAGTAAGTGACTATGTTTTGAGTATTGTTTAGCTTGTCAAAGTCTCCTTAAGGATTCCATTTCTGATCCTTTTCTCCATGTTGCATTTTGTTCAGAATCCTCTACAGGATGAATCTGAGTTTCCCCTGGTACACATCAGGGTCTGACTAACCTGTCAGTTTTACGTGAAGCAAAAAGAAGTTCCTTTCTCTTGGCTGCTAATATAGCTGCTTATTGTAATGATCTTGTTGTGAATTCTTCAGTCTCAACTTTAATATCCTCAGATATATCTTCTGGATATCCAGAACGTGGGCTGGTAGATGAAAGAACAGACTAGAGAGAGAATGTGGAAGAGTGGACACGCTGGCATTTCCAACAAGCTCACCATGGAGTTTTTCTTAGCAACTTAGAATATGTGCGTATTTGTAATAATTTTGAAGACATGTTAGGCGATGGATATTGGTGGTGGAAAACCCTCAGAAAAGGGGCCTCTGTTGGCTCAGAAATGTATAAGCGGCTATGTCCCAGCTCAGAAATGAGAAAGGGCTTTGTTCAGACAGACACAGGTATTACAAATAATTGCTATAGCTGATCAGAATTTCACAGTGCATGAGGCACTCCAACAGCCAGGTACAGTTGAAGAGGGGTTGATATTCTGGATGAGAGTTGAAATGGGTCATGTTGCTTGAGTTCCTCCCATTATGTACATAAATCAGGGATTTTAACTACTTAAGTGTTTCAGGAAGCCTGACCACTTTAAATAAGAGCTTTTGCTGACTGAAGGATATTTGTGATGAAATTAGTTTTCCTTTTAAATTTTGGCTTTCTAAACCTGATAATGTCACTTCCACAGAAATGTCCACATTTTGAATTAGTTTCTCTTGATAATCACATATATTAAGATGCAAAGTCTTCATTCTTGAAAAATTACAAAAATCTGTAAAATGGGTTTTAAAAGAGCAGGATGGAAAGAAACTTATGCACGGCAAAAACAGCCCCAAGTGTTTATTTTCTCCTTGAAATATTCTTTAAAAATCTTAATCCAGTGTATACCCCCTGATGGGGTTTTGGGGTAATGGTGGTGTCTGGAGCTGATGGCCAAGGAAGAATGCTTGAAGATGTTTTTGGTGCAAAAAGGTGATTTTATTAAAGCACAGAGACAGGACCCGTGGGCAGAAAGAGCTGCACTGGGTTTATGACTGGTCACTGATTACATACTCTTAGGTTGAGAGGAGGTTAGGGATGGAGTAAGTCTCTAAGGTATTTTGGAAGCGAGGTTTCCAGGACATTGAGGGGCTAGATGCTGTTAGGAAAATGCCACTTATTACTGTTTAGTAAAACCTCAGTCATGAGACCTTTCAGATGTATATCAGGGCACCCTAAGCTTGGAGTCTGATTGCCAGCATATACCTTGGGGGCATTGAGAAAAAGGAAGTTACCAAAGGAATTTTTATACGTTAAAGTAGACTTACATGATCTTGGAGGGTCAGGATAATGTTTAGCCAAGATTCCTTTTGGCCCCTGGCAAAGTATCATCATTGAGGCAGCTGAGCTCCTGGAGGAAAGTCACTCAGCTTGTTTCTAGGACTTGTCAATGGGCTGTGGGCAGTAAGGGAATTTAATTTTTCATTTGCCTTTGTTTCCTACATCACCATGGCTAGTAATTGGCAAGCATGGCAACCTTACATCTTGATGAGGGTGATATTAGGGCTCCAGAAATGGAGTCTATAGGTTTCTGGAGATTCGATTATGAATAAGATTGCCTTTTCTTGCAGTTTACTAAGTTATCCGTAAACTGAAGGAGACTCCTGTCCTGCATGACTATGATCTCTGTCAGACAACCATTTGCTTTGTTTCCTTTCCCCTGTCCTTGGGCAGCCAGGAGTGTCTGAGGAACATCACATGTATCCCACCTGCCCAGGAGGGGGAAGTGCTGTTAGCCTGTCCTTTGCCTTAAGCTTGCCCCACGTTCCCTTGTCACTCACCTCACCATTTTTGCTGAGCATCTCAATCTAATAAACAAATATCTCATTTTAGGATAGTGCCAAATTTCTAAGCTCCTCATAAGTTCACACTGCACTGTCTAGGTTAATAAAATGATCTTTCTCATTTACATATTTTTAAAGAGCTAAACATTTTAATAAATGCTCTTGTGAAAAAAAATAGAGATACCTAAATGTATTAGCTACTTTTTAACTTAATAACTAATGAGAGCAACAGAAGGAAACCCAAACAAATCTTTTATTTGAATAGCATTTCAGTGTTTACAAGCACTTCTTATAAATTTCAGGCCACTTCCTTTATGACAACCAATAAAGAATAAAACAATGGGGTCCACCTACTCTGCCAATTGGCACATTGTGTTATAAGATTGAAAAAAATGGGATTGATAGTTCATATTTAAAAGGTTCACAGTTATTGTACAGGAGAATTGGCAGCCCGTATTTTGTGGTAACATAATCTGGAATAACCATCTGGTTAACTAAACTGAAGGAATAATGTATTATTACTATGTGAGTAAGAGAGCTAGTGAGGTAATTCACATCCTGGTTTCCCTTCCTTCAAGCCTGGATGTTTATGAGAGACAGGGAGGAAAAAGTTGCTGCCATAAAGTGACTTCTGTGAAGATAGCAAAGTGTCATGATTCTAAGGTGTGCCTACAATTATAAGGGACAAGTGACAACATGAGCCCGAGTGTGGTTTCCTTAGACCATTCTGGAATTGGCGAATGTTGATTATATTTTGAACTAATTGGATGCAATTTGTAGTTACTTGTTATGAAAAATAATCTATGACTTTGTTGTGTTAAGAGGTTTGCCAATTGATGGGAGTGCCTGGATGTTCAGTCGCTTCAGCCTCCTACTTCAGCTCAGGTCATGACCACATGATTCATGAGTTCAAGCCTGGAATCAGGCTCTGTGCCGACAGCTCAGAGCCTGGAGGCTGCTTTGGATTCTGTGTCTCCCTCTCTCTCTGCCCCTCCCCCACTCACACTCTGTCAATCTTTCTCAAAAACAAACAAACATTAAAAAACAAAGTTTTGCCAATTGATGTCTCATGTCACTCTGAGGAGTCTGTTAAACAGATGAAACATGGATGTATCTCAGTTTAAGTGAAACTAAAGGAAAAAAAACACACACAACAACCTGGGTTCTAGCTTGGTAGAGCTTGGGTTCTAGGTAAATTTTAAATAAGTGAATGTCATTTTTACTGATGAATTACCTGTAGGTAGGCATGTGTGATTGTGATAAAAGCAAGGAGCAGGGGCATGAGATGCAGTATAGCTTGGTTGAGTCTCAACTTTATTATCTGTTTTGGATTATAAATTGTTATAAAGTTTCACATGATAATCTCTTCCTTCCTTTCTTTTTCTCTTTCTTCTCCTCAACTCTTTCCTTCTCTCCTTTCTCCACTTTTGTTTGTGTATAAAAGATGTATATGTAACATGTGATTATATTATATAACGTATATTATATAGCCATCAGGAGTTTTATTTGTGGGAAAACTTTAGTTATAAATTTCATTTCTTTAATTGATTTAAGGGGCACCTGGGTGGCTTAGTCGGTTAAGCATCCGACTTTCGCTTAGGTCATGATCTCGCGGTTCGTGGGTTCGAGCCCCGTGTCGCGCTCCGTGCTGACTGCCAGCTCAGAGTCTGGAGCCTGTTTCAGTCTGTGACTCCCTCTCTCTCTGACCCTCCCCTGCTCACGCTGTCTCTCTCTCTCTCTCCTAGAAATAAATAAAACATTAAAAAGAAAGTATTAATTGATTTAAGACTACTAAGGTTTACTATTTCTTCCTGAATCCACTTTTGTAATCTGTCTTCCAAACAATGTTTTGTAATTAAATTTTATAATTTACTGGCATAAAGTTTAAAACATTCCCTTACTTATTTCATGTCTATAAGATTTCTAGTTGTGTCCACTCTTTCACTGCTGATACTTATTGATAATTTGTGGGTTTTTTAGTTTTCTAGTTTGTTCTTTATTATTTACTTCCTTCTATCTTAAATTGCTCTAATTTTCCTAATTTTGTGAGACAGAAATTTCAATCACTGATTTATTTTTTCTAGTACATAAATTGAAAGTCATAAATTTCCCCCTAAACACTACATTAGTTGTATTCCACAAATTTTGATATTTTATATTTTTAAACAATTTTATTTAGATATAATTGACAATAAACTGACATTTAAAGAGCATTTTATATATGTGTATATGTATATATATATATATAGTATATACATACACACACATACCGATAACACAATGGAAGATACTGAACCTATCCATCACTCCCAAGAATGATTACTTCATGACCATTTGCCCCTTTACAATTCTCTTGTTGTTCTTCTCTTTCCCCACTCATGCAACCTGCCTTCTTACACTGTGGATTACTCTGCATATTTTATAGTATTATATAAACAAATCATAAAGTACATACTCTTTTTAGCCTGGCTTCTTTCACTCAGTGTAATTATTTTGAGATTTTTCCATGTTTTAACATATGTGAGTAGTTTATTCCATTTTTAAATTGTATCCTATGATGCAATACAATTATATTTGCCCACCCATCGTTTCATGGAAACTAATTCTTTAAATTGTTATCATTTGATGACACAATTCAGTTAAACTTACCCCCTAACCACAAGTTCATGGGAACTATTTCCAGTCTGGCTATTCCAAATTAAGCTTGTATGAACATGATGTATATGTCTTTGTGTGGACATCCATTTTTCTCTTTTCTTGGGTAAATACCTAGAATTGAATGACCGAATTTTAGGCATATGCTTAAACTTTTAAGAATTTACTGTAATGTTTTCCAATTCAGTTGTGGCATTTAACATTCACTCCATTAGTGTTATGAGTATTCCATTTACCACAGATCCTTGCTAATGCTTTGTACAGCCAGGCTTTCTAATTTTAACCATTCTAATATATTTGCAGTAGTATCCCATCATAGTTCTAATCAGTATTTTCTCATTTCTTAATAGCCAATGATGCTAAGCATAATTCCATGTACTTCTTTGCCATTGTCATATCTCACTTGTTGAAGTGTCTGCTTTCAACTTTTTAAAGTGTGCTATTTGCTTCCTTATTTTTGAACTTTGTGAAATATTTTATTTTTAGTGTTTATTTATTTTTTAGAGAAAGATAGAGTGCAAGCAAGGGAAGGGCAGAGTGAGGAGTAAACAGAAGATCCAAAGCAGGCTCTGAACTGAGAGTGCAGAGCCCGATGCAGGGCTCGAACTCATAAACTGAAAGCCAAAGTCAGATGCTTAATCAACTGAGCAACCCAGGTGCCTGAATTGTGAATTCTTTATACATTCTGCATACAAGTACTTTATCAAATATATCTTTTAAAATATTTCTCCTGACCTGTACACTGTTTTCTTAATGGTGTCTTTTGAAGAGTGGATGTTCTAAATTTCAGAAGCTCAACTTACCATCTTTAAATTTTATGGGTCATTTTTGGGGAAATATCTAAAAAGTATTTGCATAACATATAATCACAAATATTTTCTCTCATACTTGCTTCTAGAATTTTAATAATTTGGAATTTTATATTAAGGTTTATGATCCATTTGAATTAATATTTCTGTGTGATAGGGAGTATGAGTCAAAGTTCTTTTTTACTTTCTTTTTCTCTTTCTTTCTTTGTTTCTTTCTTTATGTGGCTATCCATTGTTCAAGTAACATTAAAAAAAAAACAATTTTATTTCCACTGAATTGCCTTTGAATATGTGCCAAAAATTAGTTGGTAATATTTATGGCTATTTATTTCTAGACCCCTGTTATTAATGCTTATCTCACATTGGCTTGATATTGGAACTTTAAAATACATCTGAAATTCAGATGTATTAGCCCTCAAACTTTGTTTTTGTTTTTAAAGTTGTTCTATGTATTCTAGATCTTTTGCATTTCAATAGGACTTTAGACTTAGTTTTTTAATTTCTGTAAAGGGGGAGCTTACTGGAGTTTTGATTGGGGTTGTCATTGACTCTACAGAATAATTTGGATAGAACTGACTTCATACTAAAATGAAGCTTCCTGACCTAAGAACAAGATATATCTATTTATTGGGTTTCTTTCTTTTGGCACTACTTTATACTTTACAGCAGACAAGACTTGAATATATTTTGTCAGAATAATCCTCAAGTATTTGCTATTTTTATGCTATTGTAAATTATTGCTTTTTAAAATTAAATCTCATTTTGCAATTATTTGCTGCTAGTTTAGAGATATACAGTTGATATTGTATATTTATCTTTCTTCCTTGCTAAATTGTATCCTTGCTAAATTTACTTATTCCCTCTAGTAGCTTCTTTTTAGTTTCTTAAATACTTTCTATATAGTCAGTTATATCATCTGCAAGTAAATTCAAATTATTTTTTTCTTTATAATCTCAAAAACTTCTATTTCTTTTGTCTTGTGTTATCGCACTGGCTAGAATCTACAGTACAATGTTAAATAAAAGTAGTGAAAGCAGAAATCCTTAGCTTGTTCCTGATCTCAAAGAGAAGCATTCAGATTGAAATATGATGTTAGGTATAGGCTTTTTATCTGGATAAAGACATTCTCTTTTATTCTTAGTTTTCTGAAATTATTTTTATCAGAAATACATTGGATTTGGTAAGATATTTTTTTAAATTTATTGTAATTATCATTTTCCTTTCCACTTTTAGTTGATTAATATTTTGTTTAGAATTTTTGCATCTATGTTTATTTAGAATATGCAACTATATCTTTCTTTCCTTGTAATTTCTTTCCCTTGTTTCAGTATCAAGGTAATGCTGGCATCCTGAATGAGTTGAAAAATATTGTCTTCAAATTCCAGAAAGTTTGTGTAACTTGTTTTGTTTTCACAGGTACTTGGCTGGACTTAGTGCTTCAAATTTCTTTCTTAGGTGTCAGTTTTCATTTCACTTTATATCTTTTGTCTTGAAGCTACTTTTAGTCTGTTTTACAAATGTGTGATTCAGACACCAGCCAAAGAGATGGGTAGATAGAATTTGGGAATCTTCTTTCAATGTTGCTACCTTCTGGCATTCCTTCTCTATGACTAGTGGCCATGGTTTTCTCAGATTCTGTCTTCTATTTTTCCCAGTCCAGAAAGACTGCAGTATTATCCTACTCCAGATATTTTGGTGACTAAGACTTGTTCCAAGATAAAAGCCATGAAAATAGGAACTCATTTCTTATAAATTCCCCATTCAAGTTGCAGATTCTATATGAATATGTTTCTCTACTTGCCAGTACCTCTATAATGTCCAGAACTTACAGATGTCACAGGCAGGGGTATCAGCCACTACTGGATGCAGAGGTCTCTGAGCTTAAATTTTTACTTTCTCCGACTTTTCCCTTAATTTTCAACTCACAATTTTTAGCCTTTGTTACATTTAGTGGTTCTGCCTCTAATACCTCATTGCCACTTGAATGTGTTACCATTAATTTGACATGAGCTTAGAAACTAAAACTCTTGACATAGTAGAATTTGTTCTAATGGAAAGTAGATTATTTCAGAAACATCCTTATATCCATAAAGATTATGACCTTAATCACATAAATTTTGTGTAATAAAGTTTGGTTGCTTTCCATTTTTATTTAATCACTTCCAGGTTTTTATTTTTGTCATTTTTTTAAAATAGGAAACTGTCGGGGCGCCTGGGTGGCTTAGTTGGTTAAGCGTCCGACTTTCGCTTAGGTCATGATCTCACGGTTCGTGGGTTCGAGCCCCGCGTCGGGCTCTGTGCTGACTGCCAGCTCAGAGCCTGGAGCCTGTTTCAGAGTCTGTGACTCCCTCTCTCTCTGACCCTCCCCTACTCATGCTGTCTCTCTCCTAGAAATAAATAAAACATTTAAAAATAAATAAATAAAATAAAATAGGAAACTCTCATTACATTAAATTGAAAAAGCAAGATGCTTGTCTTATATGTGTATAGACTCTCCCATAGATTTGCCAACATGCTTTTTTTTTTTTTTTAATGTTTATTTATTTTTGAGAAACAGCGGGGGGGAGGAGGGGCAGAGAGAAAGGGGCAGAGGATTGGAAGCAGACTCCACGCTGACAGCATAGAGCCCAATGAGGGGCTTGAACTCACACTTAACTTACTGAGCTACCCAGCCAGCCCCTAGATTTACTAACATACCTTTAAAAGTTTGAGCCAATTTACCCAGAATATTTCAATTGTTTGAGAGAAATATATGCAAAAATTTTAAAGTTTCATGGATTTATCTTTACTAGTTAGAAAAAGAACTTAATGATTTATACATATTGGTTAGACTGAGTATGTAGGTTGAAAACTAAAATTCTTTGTCAACTATTAATAACCCAAGGTGGGTTTTGGATTCAGGATTTAGTGCTAATTTTTAACAATACTTTTTATATGATGAAGCATTTGTTATTTGCTTTTTTTACCATTATCCCTAGGATGCCCTTGTAAGTGAAAGACTTAATAGGTTTTATACTTGAGTACATAACATAATATACAGTAGAAGTGCTGATTCTATTCTTTGAATTGGCACAGCCTTCTATTATTAAAACTTTGCTCAGTTCCCCAATTTTTCTGTTCATATTTGATTTCAGAACACTCTGTATTTTTTCCCAAATGAGCTAAATTGAAGGTTACGGATTTATCAGTACTCTATGCACTTTTGAACTTTGACACCTGATCCTAAGAAATAAATGTTCTTTTTGTTCCCATACATAAGAGTGTATTGTTTGGTAAATGTTTTTATTTCAGTCCCATCTAAGCAACTGATCCACGTGGATGGAATAAGTTAATATCTCCATTCAACCATGCATCTTTTTCTATTTCTCAAGCCAGTTATTTTTCACTCTGCCTAATCAGGCTAAATTTGAAAACTGGAGAAGCCAAATCTCAATTTCCCCTCTGGATTCCCATTAGTTAGTTGGATGTGACTCAAATAAGAAGAGTTTTGCTTTTTTAGCTGGTCTAAAAAATAACTAGCCCCTTAAGACCAACCAAAAAAAAATGCATTTGAAATATGACAATAAATGCAGTCAAGTTTTTATTGAGTTAAAGAGATCTTCTTTCACACATTAGAATATAACGTTGTTATCAAGGAAATAACTAACAGAACTAGGAGAAATTACATGTAGATAAAGTGAGTGAAAGCCATCCTTTAATCCTCAAATGGATTAGAAATATTATGGCAGGAAAATTGTCTAAGGGTGACCTAAGAGAATCTAAGTATTAGCAGTAAATACAAACTTAAGGAAAATGTAAAATATTACAGAAGTCTTTAAATGACTGTCTCCAGTGGGAAATAATAGGAGACTTGGGCAGAAAGATTTCAAGAAGTGTATTCTCATCCAGATGCCACACATACAAATTTTTCTAATAGAGATGAGCATCTTTACTTCTTATTTCCAAGTCATTATAAGAATTAGGATAGACTCTAGTGATGACTGAGGATATCTACAGAGGGACAGTGTTTGTAAACCGTGAACCAGCAGTTCATGACCTCTGACCTGTGTAAGTTGTGGCAAAGCTATGAAATGATCACAAGTTATAATCACCAGCAACTGAGATCAACAACCAAATTTGCGGTTTACATAGGAACAATGCCTGCCAGTCCTATCAGGACTTCTAATCTATCTGCTTGACTTTGCTTTGTTTAGTTTTGGGCATGGCTGTTCTTTGAAGACATTAAGCAAAATCAAAATACACATTAGATAAGAAAGATGGTAAGTGTACGAGACAATCCCAGGGGGAGAAAAGGAACTGAAGGGCTGAGAGAACATGGAAACTTTGGGGGACGGATAGCAACCTAAGCATCTGAGGGGGAAGATGCGGTGGCTTTCTGACCAATCCAGAAAAGGAGAGGAGATGGTGGCAGAAGCTTAGTCAGAAGCTTAACAGACTGAGACACCCAGACACTCCTTAGTAAAATTCTTAATTTTGTTGCATGAGATAGTATTTCTCCCATCTTTTAAGGATTTTGTTTCTGGAAGGGAGAGCAGACTATATATAAATATTCCATAAATGAATTTACCTGTAGAAATTCTTGAAACATTGCGTGAATTGTGACATTTCCTATACTATTTTGTACCTGAAAAGCAAGTGTGATATCCTGAGACTTCAGTGCTATTTAAAAAAAAAAAAAAAAAAAAAAAGGTTGGAAATAAAGGGAGGAAGTTGTTTGGAACTGGCAGAAAATCATCATTAAGAGCAGGACAACCCACTTTCAGGCATAGGGTCCAGAGGGCAGGGCATGTATCATGGTGACTGTCCAGAACCTGAGTCCTCTCAGCTGAGGTGGGCACTGTGCAGACATGGGAAATATATCCTATAGAATCAGCAATGGCGGTGATGACTTGGGTGAGTTCTTTCCACATGTAACCAATCCCTGGGCTCTGGACCAGGGTACTACCAAGTATGTCATCTCTATAACAGGTTTATGGTGGCTAGAACTTTGATTTAGAGACAGAATTGAACACGAGGGTGTACCAGGGACCTGGGTTGGAGGATTCTTATGGTTAAATAGCATCAATTCCACATCTGAGAGTATCAGGAAAGTAGAACGAAGCAAAAAGTCCATATATGCAGAACTGTAGATGGAAATGAATGTGTGGAGCAGAGAATTAGATAGATAGACCTCAACAGAAAAATGTCCAAGTTCACTTAGCTTTTATTTCTTCCAGTCTGGACGTACATATACACAGCATAATAGCTATGCTCTTATATTGCAAAATGCCATTGCATTCTGACGCAAATATAGTCTTGACATATCTGAATTACGTTTCCCCAATCATATGTCATTTATATAACTCACCACTGTCACTGTTTTTAATTTTTTTCTTTATATTCAGTTTTGTCATGTTTGTTGGTTTGTTTATTGCTTTTAAGGAAAAAGTGCCAACTACTCTTCATAGAGACAAAAACAGAGGGCTCTTTGGAGGCGGTCATAATTGTTCTAGAAATGTAGCCCATTGGTTACTTGCAAATGCAATGACTAAGCATTTGTTGCCTTAGGAAATGAACTGATAGTACTTTATATGCTTTATTCTTTGCTTTGTTTCTTCTTACTCATTTTCTTTTTCTTTCTTATTGATCCCATTAGTAATGTAATGTCACCTAAACTCCCAAGGCTGTGATAACTAAATTACTGATCATACTATAAGATGAAATGATGCCCATGTGCTTATGGCTATTTGCGAATGAAAACTTAAAAGAAAGTTTGAAACATTTATATTTTAAATATCTACATGTTAATAACATCCAATATACTAAGGATAATTTTCTTATTAGATACATTTATTATGTATACCTGATAGGCAAGAATAACCCCCCAAAGTCTCTCCATCTGTATAATCACCTTCCTGCTGAGTGTGAGTGGAATCCATGAAAATGATATTATCATTCCCAAGATTATTTTGTTAAGTCATATGGTGCAAGGAAGATATCTGGATGGGCCTGATTTAGTTACATGAGCCTTTAAATTGAAGATTTTTTTTAAAGCCGGTGATAGAAAAGGAAGACGGAGAGATTCAAAGCACAGGATTCTGTATATCATAGCTAGCTTGTGGATAAAAGGGGTCCACATAACAAAAAAATGCAGGGGACCTATAGAAGCTCGAAGTGGCTCCCTGCTGATAGGCAGGACGAAAATGAAGACCCATCAGTCCTACTGATGTAGTGTTGCTGACAACAGCCTCAATGAGCTTGGAAAAAGATTTATCCCAAGATCCTGGGGGTCAGAGCTTGGCCTGACTCACACCTTTATTTTGGCCTTTGAGACCATAAACAAAGAGCCTAGTCAGACTCACCTCAATTTGTGACTCATAAAAAGTACAAGACAACAAGTGGGTCTTGTTTTAAGCCCCTAAGATTGTGGTAACCAGTTACAAAGCAATAGAAAGCTGATAGAGTCTGCTGTATGCTCTGTGTGAAATGTTGCAAACACAGATGGATAGAGCACTGTCACTTCTTTTGAGATGTTTATAGCAGAGTAAACAAGACAGATGCATAAACACCAAATATAATAATAATGTATTTAACACCATGATAGGAGTTGGCTATAAAATACTATGGAAATGAAAATATGTGGTACAAATTCTGTCTAGGGAAATCAGGAGAGACTTTTCAAGAGACTGTGATTGTTAGGTTCTATAATGAAAAAATACTATGTAACAAGGATAAACAATATTATCAGGAAAAAAAGACACAAATTCTTCATGCATGAACATTCACAACCTTGCAAAACTGATTGAAGGCACAAAGAAGGTCAGTTTCAATTTTATAAGAAATTAACTGGTGCCAGTGTGAGTGTACCTTGGTGTTTGGAGAAACCGCACCGTCTCTGAATATCCATTTTATCACATTGCAGAGAGATTTCATCCAGGCATGTTCTGATTAAGCAGTACTGATCATCAATGAGTAACAACTGAATATCTATGATGTATTTAAAAGCTTCACTAGCTCAGGAAAGTTAAGTTTGAAGCCTTGAAAACTGCTCTATGAGGTAAGATTAGATTGAGCTGGAGGTGACTCAAACCTCAAATAATAATAACTCAAAACCTCAAGTAAGGCAGACATTTATTTCTCTGTGAAAGTCTTGAGGTGGGCAGCTGGGTGGGAGTGATCATTGTGGCTTCATGGTGTCAGGGATCTGGGCTTCTGTGGCTCTGAAACATGTGTGCTTTATATTTCCAAGGTTTTCTCAAGATCAATTTGTCTTTTAGAATTCCAGGATTTATACAACATTGTATTCAGTGGGAAAGAGTAGGGATGATTATGCTAACCTTCCTTTCACATTTCAGTAAAGTTATTACCCAGAAATTACATATATCACTTCTATTTATAAGTTCTTGCTCAGATTGTTTTCACAAAGTCATTAGCTGCAAGAAAGGCTAGAAAATTTAGTTCTATTTCAGATGGCCATATGCACTACTAAAAGTCATAGATTCTATTACCGTGTGTTATGCAAGTTATGTACCTTGTATAGGTAACAACTACATGTAAGCACCCATATATTTTCTTTAAGTTTTAAATTTAAGGTTATTTTAGGAAAAGCTGAGTTATTTTTAACATCATAGTTGTGTTTTTAAGATGCTATCAAAACCACATTCCCCAAAGTTCTTAACTTCAAGTGATAATAAGTCTTTTAGCAATGAAATTGGAAGAAAGTATAGATGTACAAAGAACTGCACTTCAAGATAGACTAAATGATAGTTATTCATTTTTAAAAGGAGAGTATAACATATACAATTTTCTGGGATATAGTGTTATTTCTTCACCATTAAGCACTGGACATTCAGAAAAAAACAGTTTAAAGTCTTAATAAGGTGCATTACTCATGTAATAATTAGAGCACATGTTATTAAGACTCTGGGAGAATTTATAAACAGTTTATATACCTTACAGAAAAAAATAGAATTTAGCAAATCTAACTTGGCTGAAAATAGCTAAGACTCTTTCATGGGAGCTTGAGTGAGCATGTTATATAAACAAGTAGATTTTTTTTAGGTAACTACTTCTTTCTTCCTTTCTTTATTCATCAGCAGAAAAGTTTTATTTCTTTTTTTTTAAGTTTTATTTCTTTTAAGGACAAGCAATTAAACCACATCCAAGGCCTTAACTTAAAGACACAAACCAAAGGAGCCATTATTCCTTATTCGGAACTTGCAGAATGTAAGAGTATATGTCACTAAATAGCAACTTGGATGAGTGTTGGTCAAGTCTTCCCCAGAAAAGAAGTGGGTTATAAGTAAAAGTTACCCCATCATGGTCTTGAATATAGCACCTTCAGAACCGTACTAGAAGTGAAAATCAGCGGTTTAATGGTCACTGGAGGGAGCAGAATGGATTTGGAGCTCCTCAAAAAGCTTCATCCTCAGAGAATTGTTACTACTTGATCTGTTTGGCAGCTTCCTGGTCTTGTCTTTATTTGCAGAGTCTCTTTATCAATCTTACTCAGAGCTCATTCAATGAGGAAGGTTCTATCCCCAGGACATTTGTTCCTCTGTCTCTGTCTCTGTCTCTCTTTCTCTCTCACACACAATCAGTGGCAAATGTTTAACACTATAGAGGCCTGAAGTGGCCAAAGCAATTGAAGCAATTAAGATGTGCAAAATCTTCAAAGAAAAATCTGGGGAATGAGGAACCAAATGCAGAAGGTGATGGAATTGCATTGAAACAAATATGGCTCAACATTATGCTATCTATAAAAGCATACTTTGAATACAAAAAGAGACTGAAAATACAAGGATAGTAAAAGATATACTACACAAATAGTAAACAAAATAGAACATAAGTGGCTTACTAATGTTAGATTATAAAGACTTTAAGGTAAAAATTTTCCTTGGAGATAAAAAATGACATTTATAATGACAAAAGGGTCAATCCACCAGGGAGACATATCATTATAAATATATATGCACCTAACAATGAAGCCCCAGAATACATGAAGCAAAAAGTGAGAAAATTGAAGGGAAAATACACAATCCAACAACAATAGTTGTAGAATTCAATACCTCATTTCCAACAATTTGTAGAACAACCAGACAGAAGACCACAAGGAAATATGAGATGTGAACAGCACTACAAGACAATTTGATTGAATAGGCATCCATAGACTACTCCATCCAACAAGAGAATATACATTCCTCTTAAGCGCACATGAAATATTCCCCAGAGTAAACCATATATTATGCCAAAGAGCAAACTAGAATAAATTTAAAAGTTATGAAATCATACAAAGTGTGTTCCATGACCACAATGGGTTGAATTTAGACACTTAAAACAAAAATTTTTTTTAAATTCACAACTATGTAGAAATTAACACACTTCTAAATAACCTAAATAACAATGGTTTAAAAGAGGAATGTATGTAAAGAGTAAATAGAAAATACTTTGAGATGAAAGAAAGTGATAATACAAGATATGAAAATTTATGCAATGCAGCTAAAACAGCAGTCAGAGGGAGATTTGTAGCATTTATGCTATAAAAAATTAGACCTCAAATCATTGACATAATATCAAGACACTAGAAAAAAATAGAAGCTAAACCCAAAGTAAAAAGAATGAAGGAAATAATAAAGTTTAGAGTAGAAATAAGTGAAGTAGAGAAGAGAAAAAAGTCAACAAAACACAAATTTATTTCTTTGAAAAAATAAAGAAAATTTGCAAGCCTAGATTGACCACCAAAACCAAACCAAATCAAAACAAAAAACCCCAAAACACACACACAAACACAAAAACCAAACTGCAGAAAGTTCAAGTTACTAAAATCAGGAATTAAAAAGAAAACATCATTACTGATCTTACAGAAATATAACTCTAAGAGAACACTGTAACACTATAACAAATGTATACCAACATGTTAGGTAATTTAGATGAAGGGATAAAAACCCAGAAAAATACAAACTACTAAAACTCAAGAAGGAATAGGAAATCTGAAAAGCCCTAAAACAAATTTAATAATTAGTACATTAACACCTTCCTACAAGGAAAAGTCTAGAATTCACTGCTGAATTCTGGCATATACTTAAAGAACAAATAATGCCAATCCTTCATAAACTCTTCCAAAAAGTGTCAGAGAATAATTACTCTGTTACCAATATCAAAGATATTATAGAAAAAGGAAAACTAAAGACCAATATCCTTTACAAATATCAACACAATATCCTTAACAAAATGTAGTAAACTGAATTCTGCAACCTACAAAAGTGATTATATACAGTGACCAAGTGAAATTTATCTGGGGGATGTTAGATTGTTTTAACATGTGAAAAAACAGTCAGCGTAATATACCATATTAATTGAATAAAGGACACAAACTCCATTGTAGTCTTACTGGATATAAAAAAAAATATTTGACAAAAATCAAACATTCTTGCATGAAAAAAACACCCAGTGACCTAGGAATAGAAGAGACTTGTGGGAAGACACATAACATCATACTTAATGGTGAAAGATGGAGTATTTTCTCTGCCCAAGATCAGAAACAAGACAAGATGCCTGCTCTCGCTACTTATATTTAACATTCCACTGTATATTCTAACCAGAGCAATTAGACAAGAAAAAGACATAAATGACATACAGATTGGAAATGGAGAATTGAAACTATCTCCATATCAGATGCCAATTAGGTGAAAGAAGGAAAGAAAGGAAAGGAAAGGAAAGGAAAGGAAGGAAGGAAGGAAGGAAGGAAGGAAGGAAGGAAGGAAGGAAGGAAAGGAAAGATTGGAAATGAGGAAGTTAAAACTATGTCTATTCTCTGAAGATAATTTTGTATATAGAAAATCCTCAAGAATCCATGAAAACTACTAGAATTAGTAAAAAATTTCAATGCAGTTTCAGGATATAAGAGCAATATACAAAAGTGTATAGTATTTCTATACACTAGCTATGAACAGTCTGAAAATAAAACGAAGAAAACAATTTTATTTATAGCAGCATCAAATGGGATAAACTGTATGCATAAATTAAACAGAAGTCTGCAAAACTTTGACATTAAAATCCATAAAACATTTTTAAGTGTATTTATTCATTTTATTAATCAGCTTAATAATAACCCACAACCCTTGGACCAACTTATTTATTCATTTTGAAAGAGAGAGAGAGAGAGGAAGAGAATGTGAACAGGGGAGGGGCAGTGAGAGGGAGAGAAAAAGAATTCTAAGCAGGCCCCACACTGTCAGCACGGAGCCCAACTCAGGGTTTGATTTCACAAGCCGTGAGATCATGACCTGAGCAGAGATCAAGAGTTAGATGCTTAACTGGCTGAGCCACCCAGGTACCCCCATAAAATATTATTGAATGAAATTTAAAAAGAAGCAAATGGATGGAAACACATTCCATATTCATGGAGTAGAAGAGAACATCTTAAAAGATAACATTATTCTCCAAATTCATCTACAGATTAAAAGCACTCTCTTTTTCACAGAATTTGCAAAGTAAATCTTCGAATTCATATGGAAATGCAAGGGACATAAATAGATTTAATGAGTACCACAATAATATTTTACAAATAGAAACAATCATATTTTGGAGAATTCTCCTCTACCCTGACCCTTGTCCAACTTGAAGAGCCTTTAAGGTTGAGTCTATGGCTCAAGGAAGAATAAATATAAAATGTCCATGCTCTCCCTCCCTTCCTGACTGAATACAAACTATGGGTTTGGTTCAGGGATAAAAAAACAGTGCCTGGTATGAAATAGAACAGAAATATTTTAAATTAGGACCCAAGGGCCACTGGAGTGTGTTTACAAAACTTCTGCCCCATGAGGTATCCCTGAGATAAATTGACATGCCCTTCTCAACATGGGAGAATGCAGCAGAGTATTTTGATTTTTAAACTGTCTCCTCATGCTCTGCTGTTCCTCTTAGCAGCCCAGTGGGAGAAATGCAGGCTGCTTCCTCTGAATTTAACCGACAGGAATGAATAATGCTCATTCAGAGAAATGACCTGCATTTTGTCAGATGCCATGCTCTGCACAGCCTCCTCTCCACGGGACAGCCAGACAGCGTGCAGGGCCACGGTGCAGAAGGTTAGCAGCTGGAAAAGAAATCCCGGCAAGCTAAGGCTGAGTTGCAATCCAGTGAGAAGAGATGGATGTAAAGATTCACAGTCCTAAAGAAACATGAGGGAAACAAGAACTCTAATAGGCACTGACTTGATGCTATTCATTACAGGTTAGTTTCTGAGGCTAGCATCTGTCTTTATCTTTATACTCCTGGTTGTGAAAGCCAGATGTGGCTTAGGTATGGATAAGAGAAGTTGCCATGGTTAAGAGTAAATCAATGGAGTCAATTCTTTTTCATCAATCAGTGATGCCATCCTATATGTAACCCATATATATGTGTATATACATGTATATACATATATATACATATGTATATATATCTTATTGGTTCTTTTATTTTCTAGAAAAGATTTATTAAGATACTTGGTATATGCTAAATAAATATTTGTTGAACTGAACCAAAAAAAAAAAAAAAAGTTATGGGCTTTGAGGGAGACAAACCTAAGCTTGGATCCTACCTCTGGAACTTGAAGAGGCAGAGTAACATGGCCAAGATCCCACAGTTACTATGATATAGTTTCATCAAGTGCAAGGTGATGAAAACTATTAATAGAGTTTTCTTCATAGGATTTAGATAAGTTGTCTAAAGCAGAAAATGTGTTTTTTTAATCATAAATAACAAATTTAAACGTTGACTTTTATTAAATATGAAGCTGATTTTTACCTTATATCATTATTTTCGTCAGCCTTCACAGATTACCAGACGCTTGAGCCCCATTCTCTTAACCAAACATGAGATGGGGTTGGCATAGCTGTGAAGAATTATTCCCCAGAAGTTAACCCAGATTTGGACTGTGACTACCATTCCAAGCCCATATTTTAATTTTCATGGGAAATGGATTTTAATGGGTTGTACAGGAGGAAAGGATAAGAGAGTCTCATGGTTATTAAATTCAAAGAATATGCACATCCCCAAGTAGGAAGAAGAATAACAATATTAAGCCTATTCTGACATATCGATCTTATAAGAAGATCAAACAACCGTATGTGTTTTGGGGGTGGGGGTGGTTAGGCACTAGGAAATGAGTGCTTATTATATATTATTTGTGTTTTTTAATGTTTATTTACTTACTTGTGAGAGAGAGAGACAGAGAGAGAGGGAGACAGAGAATCCTAAGCAGGCTCCACACTGTCAGCACAGAGCCAATGCGGGGCTGTACCTTACGAATCAGGAGACCATGACTTGAGCAGAAATAAAGAGTTGGTGCTTAACTGACTAAACCACCCAGGTACCCCTTATTTATTTTTTTATTTAAAGATACAAAAGTAGAAACTAAGGTTTATGTGGGGCTGTCAGCAGGTTAGGGCTTGTGGGAAAGATGGAGTATCGCATGTTGGGTAACGTGGAGGCCAAGGACAGTGGAGGGGCCAGGCCATACGACCGCTCCCTAGCAGCAAGAAGGACAGAACAGGGTGGGTGCACCTAGACTGCTAGAGGACCTGCTGCCTGTGGGAAGCAGTGTCCTGGGCCCAATCAGTGGGGAGGGAAGAATCGGAGCACGTGATCTGGAAGAACCAGCATCTCTTTATCAATATCCAGTATACGGTTTGCTGTGTCTCACTCATTTCTGAGTCCCACAAGCTGACACACTACTAGAGCAAAATACATACCAAGAAAGTGAGGAGATACCTAGCAATCCATAGACTGGAGACATTAAAGAGGGAAACAAAGAAGCTGGACTCAAATTAGAAGAGCAGCAGGAGCGAAAACAAGACCCAGTGCCACCCCATTTGTAACATAACCTTTTCCTCCCTCTCCTGGCCCAGTCACACCACCTGGGGAAGACACACAAAACTGGAAGTTGAAGCAGCAATCCAGTGAGGTGGAAACCTTGCATCAGTATAGAGAGGTAATAGACCCAGACAAGTTCTGCAGCCTCTACCATGTGACATTCAATGACGTCATCATGGCTTGAGGACATTATGTGGGCAAGAAACACAGGAAATGGGAAACGGAGGTTCAAACTCATGGCACCCTAGGAGCAGCTGGCAGACCTTGCTGTCACCGACTCATCAGCTAGGAAGGGCTACCTCTGCAAGATGTATAAGGTAGTGCACCAGCGGGCACCCAGTTAAATCAGCCGAGTCAGATTCCCATGACCGTAGTCAGTCCTTGGCTTCCTCCTCCTTCTTTTTTATACCTGGAGAATTCATAGGCCTGAGGCAGGAGTGGGCCACAGATAGCCTCTGATTGGTTTCGGCAAATGCCCTTTGGAATGGGCCCTGTAGGGCAGGAAAAGGGAAAGGGGTGGCTCTTAAGAAGACTTGGGAACTCACTGGGTTGTAGTCTGGAGGATGGCTGTCCCCATTCCCTCGCCCTTTTGGGCCATATGTCACGAGACCCAGGCCTGTCTTTCCTCCGCAGGTCAGTTTTGGACCAGTCTGAAGTTAAAGAACTGAGTTCTGCCTGGGGTCTAGGTGGCTCCAGTGAAACCTGGAGCTTTCACACAAGACCCTAGATGGGAAAGGTCCTGCCACATAGAAACTTGGAGCTACTATGCCACTCCCCCTTTCCCTAAAAGGGACAAGCTTTCCTGAACAGGGGACCAGATGCTGGCCAGTTGTATAGCTTTCTGCCCACTGTGAAGTTTCCTCTGGAGCAGTGCGATGGTCCTGGAAGAATAGTGCTCCCCTTCCTGCCTCTTCTCCACAGTTTCTGTTTGGTGCTAAGGATCTGCAGCAGCTGGGGAACATTGGGAGCTGGAGGAGACCTCAGTACCTAGTGAGGTCATGAAAAGCACCAATGGGAGCCTTTCTTCTCCTCCATCGTTTGTCCTGGGATCATGTGGGAAAGTCCCCACATGCAAGTTCCCTTGATGGTTCTGTGCCCTTAAAGGAAAACTGCCTCATGCCAGCCAGCTCAGAGGTTCATTGCTGCTCCTTGGCTCTACTGGCCCTCTCTTTTCCCTTGTGCAGCAGACCACTTTCCCAGGTTGCTGTGAGGCTAGCCCTCTCCGAGGATCCACCAGGAGATTCCTGGGTCCCAGGAAACAGGATAGGCACCCCCCCCAGGGGAAGAAAGGAGAGCTGGTGCAGGTTTATGCAGTGAGGAAACAGATGCTCTCCAGGCTTCCAACCTAGATTTCTTGACCTCTGCTGTCTTTTGTACCCTGAGACTTTACTGGGAGTGGATATTTCCTTGTAGCTTTCACGCAAGAATTTGTGACCTTCATAGGTCCCTCTTTGTTGAGTCAAAGAAGCCCTTTACCCTCTCTTTTGGCCTCTTCCCCCTCCTTGCCTTTTCCTTTGTGAAATGCCTTCAGGTATTGTACATGGGTATGTGTGCATGTACTTATGCTCTCTCTTGGTCCCTGAAGCATCTAAATAAAGAACTTCTCCCAGAAGCCAGACTGTAACCTAACATACCTAGGATGTGGGGCTATATTGCCATTGGATTTAGTTTGTGTGCCTTGACCCCTCATCTTCATCTCTGTTAGGTTCCTAAGGCTTTAAATACTGATATTAGGAGATGGTACAGAGATAAACATCTAAATCACTTAGCAATTTTGTGGAAGCCAAACC
Source organism: Hyaena hyaena (assembly GCF_003009895.1). Lineage (NCBI taxonomy): Eukaryota > Metazoa > Chordata > Mammalia > Carnivora > Hyaenidae > Hyaena > Hyaena hyaena. Next base: position 413,195 of record NW_024081543.1, read on the forward strand.
TTTAGGTGCCCTAAACTTAGTAGTACCTTATCAACTCATCCACCTCCTCCTGCCACAGAGGTCCTGATGGGGGCCTTCAAAAGGTTTAAATTAATACTCTACTTTGTTTGAGACAATCATTCTGGTTGTTAGGTGGAGAAGGAATGTATGGGAGCAGGACAAGAGACAGACAAGGAAGCCAAAATGAAGGCTGTGTCCAATATGGCTCTCTCCAGGCTAGTCTTTTCAGGGCAGAGATCTAGTTTCTTTCATCTCCACTTTTCTAATGTGGAGTGGTGTGTCATGAAGTATTTGTTGAATGAATGAATAAATGAATGAGTGAATGAATGAAGGTGTGTAAGGAAAGATGACCTTTTCCCCCATAGCCTTTACATAGAACTAGGTTTGTTCCATGGACTTGTAGGCCTAGAGATTCTTGCAGGAAGCTTTCCTGTGACGGAGAAATGATGTAAGGAAGGAATGAGTCTGATGAATTCAGGCCCCCTTTGTCTAACCTTTGTTTCAGAGAGCCAGGTCTAAAGAAGGTACCCAGACAGCCTCAGCTCCCATTCTTCACTCAGTAAACTGTTCATGGGCACCTGCTCTTGACCAGCTGGGAAGGGCCCTACATGGCCCCCATGATGGATTCTCAGCTGTTGGCTTCCAAAGCTCAGACTGTCTCAGCAATTTCCCTGGAGCCCTTCTACCTTATCAGGATGTCAGCATCAGCCTTGTTTGTTAGGCAAGGAAATGAAGGGCAAGAGCGTGGGTGGGCTGCCATATCGAAAGCCCTTGGCTAAGACCTCTTAGTCTGGACTTAGGAGTCCCTGCTAAGAAGTCCCTGTTGGCAAAAATACACAGAGATGAACAAGAGTTTTCTTGCCCTTGGGGAGCTCACACACTGTTACAGATCATTATGGCGATGGTAAGAGCGTTATACAGGGCACAGCAGGAATGCCTAAGATGCAAGCACTAACTCCGGTAAGAGTATAAAAAAGCTGGAGAAGCTGAGAAGCTTGAATCTGATCTGCATAACAGCCTTTTGAGCTAGGTAATGATATTCCATTTTATAGAAAAGGTTCAAAGAGGTGTAGTATTGTGTACAAGGATCTGACACTAAGGAGCAACACAATGGAACATGGAATCCAGTTCCCTAGATTCCTAGTCCAGAACTCTTCCCAAACAAGGACCAAAATCCTTCCCACATGACCCCTTGTCCTGCCTCACTCACCTTCTAACAGGGCCATGGTCTTATGGAACTAGCAGCTTCAAAACAGATTGGATGACGCTCTATGGTTACTTTATATTCCAAGCCCCATCCCCATAGTCTCATAATTTTACCCAAGATTCTCAGTGTATTAGACTCCAGCTACCACTATAAAAATCTGAAATCAAACTGGTGAGCTAAAATAGGAAATTTATTGATTTACATAGTGGAAAATTTTGGTAAAGGGATGGCTAGATCCAAGTTCTGACACAGTGTCATCATAAAGAATTTAACCTCATCTGCTTTCCTCCATGTAACCTGTTTCTCAGGAAGACTGTCTCCAGAAGGTAGCAATATGGCAGCTGCCAGCTCCAGGCTTGTGTCCTGATAAATAGGTAACTATAATGGACAGAATATCTTTTTCTACTAGTTCCAACCAAAAACTCTGGGACTGGAACAGCTGGGTGGCTCAGTTGGTTAAACGTCCAACTCTTGATTTCAGCTCAGGTCATGATCTCACTGTTCATGAGTTGGAGCCCGCATCAGGCTCAGCACTGTCAGCTTGGGATTCTCTCTCTCCCGCTCTCTCTGCCCCTACCCTGCTTGTGCTCTCTTTTCCTTTCTCTCATAAATAAATAAATGAATGTTAAAAGCAATGGCCCTGTTCCAATTCATAAACAAATCACTGCAACTAGGGGAAATCATGCCCTGATTTGTGGCCTAGGAAAGAGTAATCTTCACATTAAGCTCATTGACTGAAAGCGAGAAGAAAAAGTCCAGAAAGTCTAGAAAGCTTCTTCTAGACTAAGGGAGAAGAATGGCTGTGGGTGAGAAAACATAAGTGTTGTTAGCCATCCCCAGAAATTGTCTATTTTAAATACCACTTTCCCCCTAAGTTTTTGAGATACGGTCAGTAATGTGCTCCCATATTTAGAGTACAGTTTGAGGAATCCTTATATATGTGTATATATCTGGGCAGTCACCCTCCGGATCAAGATACAGAATATTGCCAGCTCCCCAGAAGTTTCTCTTATTGCCCTTCCTATATCAATATCCCCTAGAAGTAAACACTATTATGACTTCGATCACCATAAATTAGTTTTGCTTGCTCTTGAATTTTATAAAAATGGAATCATACCTTCCATAACTCAACATTATGTCTATGAGATTCATCCATGTTTGTGTGTGTCTCAGAGGTTCATTTTTTTCATGCTGTATAGTACTAGTCCATTCCATGAATACAACACAATGTAGCCATTCTGTTGGTGGACAAATGGGTTATTTCTTGTTTTGAACTACTATAAATAAAGCTTTTGCAAACATTTTTTTTTTAAAGTTGCAGAAATTAAGCTCAATGAGGTTATCCTAGTCACCATACAGTGAATTGCTTTTCAGTGGTCTATCTTGAACCAAGGTCTTCTGATTCTCAGCTTGTTGAGTTTTACTTGTGGCTGCATAGGAGCAAGAAAAGCAACCTTGAACATTGACCATGATAGCCTCCACACAGGAAGGTAGAACCTTGACAGACCCTATAGTGATAAGTAGAGGGAGACTTGGAAATCTCCTTTTTTCATCTGCCCAATAAAGGCAAGACTTCTCATTCTTTTGTCTTACTGTCTATCAGTGTGCATGTAGTACAGCTGGATAAAGTCATCCTGGAGAGAACTTGCTCTCTACTAGTTCCAAAGGAAGATATAAATTGAACCATTGGGAAAGAAATGAAGCCATCAGACACAACGGTGATGGCTTTTTAATGAGATTGTTCGTACTAGGCCAGCAGGTAACCTTGGTGTTGAGTCAAACCCAAGAAAGAGAGATCAAAGGAGGATGGAAAGAGAGAGGCGGAGCAGGAACTTAGATCTGGAAGCTGGCCAGCAGGCTACAGAAAAGGAACTAAATTATGCATCTTATTTAGTACATTTATTAAAAGAACATTTCTAGGCAAACATCCCAAAACAAATGTGACTATCAGTTAAGCGCCCCGCAGTCCTGAGCAGATTTAGTGCATGACAATTTTCTCATAATGGCTTTGTGGTGTTTGCTGAGTTTCATCTCTTTACAGCATTTTATGAATTGTCATTCCATGGGGATTTTAAATAGGCTGAATTTGCCCTTCATTTGTGGTTGTTCGACAAAGTCAAAAAGGGATAAAATGTAGAGTGAACATGGCATAGGAACTGGAAGAACCTATTTGAGTTCAAAGGACATTCGACCTAAGTTTTTGATTGACATTTACCAACAGATCAGAGCACTACTTATTTCTATTGTTCATTAATTTATTTTAATAGTTTTTGAACATTTCTTTTGTCCTAGGGACACAAAGATCAATAACACAAGGTTCTTAACATTAAGAAGTGCCATTAGTAGAAGGAGTAAAACACAGTAATGGTGAAGGTAGTGTTATATAGATGGAAGTATTACATACCATGAGGCATAAAGGAGCGTGTGATTCTTCTACTTGGAAAGTGATGGAAGAGCAAGAGAGGTTTTCAGAAAGGAAATGATGAGGATTCTTGATTGAGGAATAGAATGCTCCAAAGCATTAGGCAAGGCATAGATTACCCTGGTGGTTTGGAGACATGGAATCAATTCAGAATAATTGGAATGTAAAGGGAAGGAGAGGTTAGTCAGTACAGCCAGAACAGAGTGGTAAGATGGCACTAGAGGATGGATGACTTTATACACCACATTAAGGAGTTTGACATTTTTCAGGAGAATAGAAAATCATTGAAATATTTTCAAGCAGAAGAATAACACAATCTTTGATGCACTAAAAATAATAATTTGGTAAATAATGTTAAAGATGAGTTGAAATGTAAAACTAAGAGCAGTGATATAAATTAGGTTTAGGTCCATAGCCAAGATGAGCAATTAGGCAGATCAAGTTAAGGCAGTAGCATTGTGGCTACAGAGAGGAAAAATGAGATATAATAGACTGAAAGCAATACAATCTGCAGTATTTGGGGAATGCGAGTGGTATATAAGGAAAAGTAAAGAATCTAGAATGGGTCTCAAATGTCTAGGTAGGGTGGCTGGGTAATTTCTTCATGTTAAAAAGATTGTGAACCTCCAAGCTGATGAAGCACAAATATACAAATTAAATACATGAGTAAAATATACACTCTAAGGAAGTATGACAAATATTAACAGTAATCAACAAGTGATTCAATTATAGCTTATATTATTTATTTCATTAGATTGTACAGTGTTTTAAAAATTAAAAAGAAGTTAATCATGAATTATTTTTAGAGCAGGAAAAAACACAGGAAGCTTTTCTTTAACAATTTTAAGTATAGGGGTGTCTGGGTGGCTCAGTCGGTTAAGTGTCCAACTTCAGCTCAGATCATGATCTCACGGTTCGTGGGTTCGAGCCCGGTGTCGGGCTCTGTGCTGACAGCTAGCTCAGAGCCTGGAGCCTGTCTTTGGATTCTGTTGTCTCCTTCTCTCTCTGACCCTTCTCTGCTCATGCTGTCTCTATCTCTCTCTCAAAAATAAATAAAACATTTAAAAAAAAAAGACTTATTGTATTTAGAAAGCCAGTGGTTAGAAAGGAGATTTGCTGAAGTAGAAAGCAGATTCCATTTATTTTCATGTCCCATTGATACCTGCTGGGTGTGTTGCTCAGAACCAATATTTCTTTGGCGCTTCTTGAATCATCGTTTGCTGAGAATTTCAGAAATGCTTCAGGAGTGAGTGACACTGTCGAAAGAGTCTGTATTCACAATTTTTTGGATGGTATTCATACCCATCAATCTTTCCCTTTCACATTGAATATGCGTATACACACAGGACTGGAGGCCTTTTGCCAGCTCTGGTGTCCTTCAATATTCTTTAGAGTGGCAGTTATTGATTAATATCTTAAGTGTGATTTGTCAGTTGCCCCCAGACACTTTAAATTTCAAGGCATTTGTCTATTGTCCCTTGGATCTGGGTTGAAATTTTTTCTGGGTTGAATTTTTATTTTTCGAAGTCCTGAGAATTAATAAGAATCCTTAGCACTGGAGGTTAAAGAACATTTACTGGTTTTTGAAGATACCTTCAGGCAGGAAAGAAAAAATCGACAACTGACATTGAATATGTTCTCATTTCAAACAACATATTATGAGAGTATGAGAGGCCATTGACTCTTCTATCATTCATTTGTGTACCTATATCCTCCTACTGGGTTTTGATTAGAAACTCACCTTATGTTTTTGTTTATCTTTTCATCCTTAGTACAGCTTTCCTCTGTAAGTAAAGTAATCCAATCTCTGGACCCTTTCCATTTGGGCTACTAAATGCTTGAAGCAGAAGGGGCACCTGGGTGGCTCATTCGGTTAAGTGTCCAACTCTTGGTTTCAGCTCAGGCATGATCTCACAGTTCGTGGGTCAGAGCCCCTGCTGCCAGGACAGAGCCTGCTTGGGATTCTTTCTCTCTCCCTCTGTCTCTGTCTCTGTCTCCGCCCCTTCTCTGCTCTCTCTCTCTCTCTCAAAAAAAAAAAAAAAAAAAAAGAAAGAAAAAGAACCGAAAATGTGACAGGATCACACTATTGCATTCCTTCGTGATGCCTCAATTTCTTTTGATGTTGATACCAGTTTCCTTTAGTATGAGAAGCCAACCCTCCTGTTCTTTCAACACTCCTGGAAAGTAAGCAGAAGAAGCACTGATCGACCTAAATTCCCACAGAAGCACTAAAAGATTCAGATATGGGCATTAAAAGATTCAGATATGGGCTGCACATCATGAAGTGGCCCTTTCCATCTTGTCTCTTCCCTCTAGTACCTCAGCTGTTTTTTTTTCCTTGGTTCGATGCCTATTTCAATGTTGGGATTCCTGAGTCCTCCTGAGGCTCAGAGATCGTAGAATATGATCACACTCTAGGGGCAAGTGGTCAGATAAAACTACCCACTTACACATTTGCTAGGAGGAATTAGAAGGAAAGATGCACTTTGAGAATGCATTTCACCCAGGGGAATCATAATGATCAGCCATAGCCAGCAATAGATGACTTCAGGATGAAACATCCATCTCTGAAGAAGGCATTTCAGTGTGAGGAGGACAGTAGCTAAGAGGCCAATTGAACTTTTGAAACAGTGAAGAGCATGCATCTTGTCCTTATATTCCATGTTCTTATATTATTATCCCCCCCTCCCAAATCAAAGCACGGGACACGTATTTTATTTCACTTTATTTCAAGGAATAGATTGGGACTTAGGCCAAAAGAATTTCTTTTGAGTTGTGTGAGAAAATGAGCAGAGGAGATAGAGTGAAAAGCCTCCTTTTATATCTCACTCAAACAGCACATTCCAGTAACGTCCCAAAGATTCAGGGGGTGCTTTTTTTTTGCCTATAAATTATATTGAACTTCTATTTTGATTGATAGCTTGACATCTCCAAAGTGTAGATCAGGAAGATAAGCACTCTGGCATAAAGTAGAAATAGCCTACCTGGTAAAAGTGGGACACGATTTAGGTTTGAGAAGCATGGCTTTGAATTTTGTTCTGCCACTTACTGGCTGTGTATTCCTATCCAATTCACTTAGCTGGGTTGACACTATAAAATGGGGATAAAATAGGGATAATGGCTTCATGAGGTTTAAATACAGTATTTAAAAATATGTTAAAATTGAAGATAAAATTTTATACCCTAAGACTTAAGATATGACATAGTTAAATGACATTAGTCAGCATGAATCTTGGCATTCGGTTATGGTTATAACATTATGAAGAAATAAATGTGAAATAAATACGTCAAACTCAGTAAACTCCAATTTCCAACTTAAGCCAACCTGAGACTGTATTGCTTTTATTTGTCTAAATGATGACTTGTTATTGATATTTGAACAGAGCTTTGAACTACTAAAGTGCCTTTAAAAAGTCCTCAGAGATATCTAGTCCATGACCAGTTGTCAGTAGATTGTGATCCTTAAGCTGTTTCTGCTATTGTTGCAAGAAAACACCTGCAGATGCACCACTCCACACACAGACCGCATGAAAATTGTCACCCCTTCAAAGCGGTCTGAGGTCTCAATATTTATGCATGTGTCACCTAAAAGTCTTTTCTCAAAACTTCTTCCAGACAAAAGTTGTTTCAATTAAGATGTGGAAATAGTAAATTAGCCAGTGTTCAGCTTTTGCCTAGAGTGTAGCTAGCATAGTTGTGGAAGAATGTAAACACAAAACTTTCCTTGTTCAACTGGCTGAGTTCCACTGGGTCATGAGAGGGAAAAGATAGAAGATAGTTGTGTCTTTGGATGGAGAAAGCATCTGGTTAAATGGAAAATATATGGACTATGTGATAAAGAAATAATTATAAGCATACGTTAAGAATTGCTGAATTTGCAGGACAGAATTTAAAGTCTACACCCTGGAGGACACTGAATATCCCTTGACTTGGCCATCATTTTTATAGCATTTCCTCTACTTCTTGGTGATTTACTAGGGCAATCCCCTAGTTCCTATATTTTTTGCTAACTCAAACTACGCATCTCACACCTTCCAACTTGCACCTCAACAAGCTGTTGTAAGCCTTCACCTTCTGGTCACAACATTCCTACGAACAACTCCCCAGAGTGCTCTTAAGAGAGTGCTTGAGTATAATGAATGGCATGTGATTTTCATTAAGTAATCTAAGGAGACTGTGGATCAGTATGTACGTAAACTTTCATTAATCCTTTCACTGCATGATTGTAGTGGCACTTGAGAAAAGTGAAGACTTTTCCCCTCCTGTTTCAGAAAATAAGAAAAGATAAAGCATAGGATCCCAGGATGAGGAAGAGAGAATGACTGAGAATTTCATTTCTGGCTTACACACATGTCACGAAGATGTATCTAGAATCTAATAGCTTCTGTGGCTTTAGACCTTAATTAAAGCAAATTATTCAGCTCTGTAAAGAGTGGCTTCTCAAGTTTCTACAAGTCTGTTTTCATTTCCCATGGGCAGAGTATTTCTTTTTCCTTCTCTCAATGAAGCATATCTCTGTAGTATTGGTTTCTCAGTTAGGCAGGGTCCTGGTAGGAAATAGATGATTATGCCTCGAACAAAGTCTTTTGGCGAACGTTTCCTGAAGGGACCATTTACAAAGATGTTGACAGAATATAGGGAAGCAACGCTGGATGAGCAGTGCTCAGGAGAGAGTAACAGGGCGGCACATTTACTACCCCTGAAGGCAAAGTTAACCAGCTGAGAGAGAGAAAGAGAGATTGCTTTATCCAAAGAGGAGAGATGGTGCAGAAGAGAGAGAGAGAGAGAGGAGCCTGGTAATATATGCCCTGAATTCACCCTCCTCTCTCTCTCTCTCCTTCTCACTCCTATGAGTGCTGCTCATCAGAACCAACCAGAAGACAGTGACAAGTAAGTCATCAGCTTCCCCAGGCAGAGCAGGATGAAGAAATGCAGAGTGGGGGTAAAGGGGCAAATGGAAGACATTCAGCACCTTGGATGTATATGTGGATCTCCACAGGCACTGGCAATATGGTAGTTACTGGAATTTGGAGATCCTTAATTATGAGCTCATCCACCAGAACTTCAAAAGTTGATAATTTGCTTCGGATAAGCTATTCTTTGGAGTCAAAAAGGAAAGAGTTTGAACCAGAGCTCAGTATTCATTGTGCAATGAATGTTTTATGGTAGCATGCTGTTTATTCTTAGAGGCTCCTCACATCCCCAGACTCATTTTCCATGGGCTCTGCCCTGCTCCATGTTCTGTGTCCTGGAGACCAACCTCTGATTGCATCTCAGGACTCCCCGATGTCCAGCATCTGGTTGAGGTTTGGTAATGGAAGCTCTGGTCATAGTCATGAGTGTTGTTTGTTTGCTTGTTTGTTTCTTTGGTATAAAGTAGTAAGCCTAAAAGTTTAAGGGATTGTGTTTATCTGCCTTTGTTTCTTTCACAAAGCCCAGCAGAATAAGGCCATGTATATTACAATGAATAAGTAGTAAATAATTGATTGGCTGGAGGTTCATATATATGTCCGAGCTTGTATCCCAAAGCAAATTCCAAAGTCAGTTATGAATGGTGCTGTAGGGAGGGATTTATTTTCAGTGTTTTTCATTCATTCAATAAATGCTAGTTGAACACCCCCACATCAGGGCCATTCTTAGTCTGAGGAACTGCACATGTAGTGGAACGATGGGACAGAGCACTTGCCCTGTGTTTGCCTCTCAGTGCCTTACACTTAGAGAATGACATCCTGATGAGAGCTTGGGCTTTGGAGCCTGGCAGAGGGGGGTCCTGGTTCAATGCCTGGTTTTGCTTGGTACTGGCAAACTTATGTAACTTTCTTAAATTTAGTTCTCTCATCTGTAAAAATGGAGACATTATTATCATAGAAGTTTTTTTGGTGATGACTAAATAAAACAAGCCAAATAAATCACTTGTGACAGTGCTGGGTACACAGCAAGAGGTCAATAAATAAGTGATTCCTATAGTGAACTGCATGGGGGTGGGGGGTCAGGAGAGGACACAGAGGGCATTGGGGACACTGATACAGTAGCACTGGCCTTAATGATTCCTGTGTTTACCCACACACCATGCCAGCCTGTGTGATTGGGCATCACACACGTGGTAGCCGGTGACACAGGAAGTGTTCAGTAGCTCTACTCTCTTGACTTCCATTTACTTCCCAGTCCAGCAGTGGCTTCTTTCTCCATTAGAGTCATGAGCCACCTATTGATTGGCGAGCCAATGACATAAACTGCTTGACCATTTTAGTCTACTTCTTTACGTTCTTTTCTTAGGCTTCCTGGATATTGTTCTATATCCATAACCACTGATCTTTCTATTTAATTTGTTTTACCTCCTCCTCTGCTCTCTCACGCTAAGTCTGTATTCCCTAGAAGTCCATCCTGGGTTCTGTATTGTTCCAAATCTCTGCTATTTCCCTCAGGCACAGCATTTAAATCAATGGTTGTAAAGCCTTTTCATAGGACACACAAATCCACATTATATATCCAAACCTAAATTATCTCCTGAGCCCCATGCTCACATATCCAATTATCTCTGCCTACTGTTTCTTTGCTGGTTTGTTTGTTTTTGTTTGTTTTATTAGAATGTAGCATACTTTATAAATATTTGGCATAAAAAACTGAACTCCTTGTATTTTCACTCTCCTTCACAAACACGGAGACTCTTTTGAGTCTCTGCTCTCATAATCCGTAGTAAGTTGCAGCCAGAGTGACCATATTTCACAATAGCTTTCAAATATGGCATTCTCACTGCTGTTATCTAACTTTTGAAATTTTGCAGAGGCTTCTGTCTTGTTCTTCCCAACACCCACCAAACCGTCAGTAGAATAATCTGATAAACAAATCTAATCCTGGAATTTTCCAGCTTCAAAACCACTGTTGACTGTTAACTTAGAGTTTCCTTCAAAATTACATTATACCTCCTTGCACAGGGACATAAGGACCTTGGCATGCTGTATCCTCTAGCTATGACTACTTTTATTCATCTAAGAAAATGCCCAAATGCTTCTCAGGAGACAGATCAATTGGGAAATTTTGACGAAACTTTCTAGTCTATTCCAGGAATGATTGTTTTATCTTTTTTATTCTCCCACACATTTCTCTCTAACACTACTTTGAAATTTCTCAGAATATAATGTGCTGGTGTTCATTTTTGAATAGCCTGTTTGTCGGAGCCTAGTGCAGTGCCTGGTACTTCAAAGAAGTTCAGGATGCAGGTGGATAATGGGTGGGAAAATAGGGAAATTCATGTGCTGGAAGTAATTTGCTGCTCCTGTGCCAGTTTTATGGACTGATGGGCTTGGTTTGTGACACTCCATAGCTTTGGGTTCCCCTGACAGAAAATGCAGGAAACAAGGATTTATGAGGAAACAACACTCTCCTTTGCAGGGGCAAGAGACGGCATTTATCAGGGGTCCAGCATGGTGTAGTAAATTTTCGTGTCAGGGGAGAAATGTACCTAATCGGGCAGTCAACAACCATTTAGTCAATAACCCCAGAATTTAGGGTCACTTCCCACTGAGACCCTCAATCCCCTTTCACCAGTGAGCTGCTTCTCATTTTCATGATATTGCTGATTTGGTTAAAATGTTAAAGATTATTAATTGAATAATTGCTTTATAATGCCTTCTATTTATAATAACAAACTGAGGCAGTTGATCTGAACTATAAATTGTCATCTTTTTTTTTTTTTTTGGCGTGTTTTCCAAAGATAATGTGCTTCTTAAAAGGAAAGGCATTCCCATGTACACACTAACATTCTAGGCTAACGAACTTTTTGTGGATGGTTGACAAATGATTGTAAACAAAGGCAGTTCCTTCCTTATAACCTTGACCCATGAAGGCCAAGAAATGTATTGTTCATTTAAATGAAATTCATTTCACTGTCATATTAGTTATGCTTGAAAGTTTTATATCCAGCAGAGATTTTCAGGGACATGCTGTTCCTGGAAGAGTGAACATGCTAATGCAGATAGATCTTAGAACTGTAGAACAAACTTAAACCGGCATAGGAAATTCAGTGCTGTGAGGGGAAGGAGGGGGGATGGGAGGCAGGAGAGGAAAGAGAGAGAAAGAAGGAGAGAGAGGGAGAAAGAGGGATGGAGGATGAGAGGATGATCCTTTTGGGATGTCACCTTTTATGGAAGACTGTATTACTTTTTATTTTTGCCAAATATCCATTCCCTGTTCAGTAAGAGTATCATACACCCACATCCTGTCAAGCACTGTGAAATGTCTGAGATTTTTACCCTGCTTACAAACTGTTACTCTGCTTAATTTCATGAATGTTGGCAGAAGACATAAGATTCCTGGGTCAGAGACAGAAGACTTTATTATTCACAGCACATCAGTGTGAGCTTCATGTTTACATCAATCTTGCTTCCCAGCTCCTCCAAGGTCAACAGAGGCAACAAGGAGGTAGTCTTAGGTTGATGGTGCATGTAGACTGGGCTCATATTCTAGATAAGGAACCCTGAGGTTACTGAGTTCCAGTTTTATTAGGGACTGCTAGAAAATCTTCCCAACTTTTGCCTTGGAGGGAGACATCTCTACTACCCTGGATAGCAAACAAACCAGCCTACTACCCTAGAGGCTATCTAGAGTACATATCTGCCTTCTCTGTCTTCCAAGACTGTTTACTATACAAATATCCTTGAAAAGTTAGTCCTTCCCTATACAAAGATTTTTACAATTGTTTTTTCCCAAAGCCTTCAAAAACTTTGCTCAAGTAATAAAGTTTTAATGTACACTAATTGAAGATAAGAGTAATGTATATCATGTGATGCCTGTCAGTTTACAAAATACTTTCCTATGCGTTATTGTGCTCAATCATGTATAAGGTCAATGATAATGAAGCTAAATTCATTCCAGGTTTGTAGGTAATGATCCATGTTAGGAGGAAGGGGGCCTACAATTATTATAACAATCATGTGTATTAAGGAGGTACAGCTAGCAATAGAGGCTGTGGGAGTTGTAATAAAGTGTGTATGTGTGTGTGTGTGTGTGTGTATTTCTTACCAGGTCATTGTAAAACAAGTGTTATAAGTTATCTACATACACCCACAGTTCACTTTCTAGCACTGTCCTTAATTAGCATTATTAAAACTGCATCACAAGAGGGTAAGGATGTGGGCATAACTTAGAAATTAAAAATAGAGGTGCTGGATTTAAAAAAAAACACAAAGAAAAAACATCCATCAGAAATAGAATAGAGGTTTAAAAAATACTAAAATCTTGTGTCCACAAATGAAACTCCAGAACGGACTTCTTCTGCAAACTGGAGGCATTTTATAGAGATGGTACTAAGCAGCTCATTGTTATCCTTCAGATTTCCCTTTCTTTACAATAGAATCATAATTAATCATTAATCAGAAATGCAAAGATAATTAGTGTTAGAAAAGCCCTAAAGAACCCTGCAGCCCAGTAAATCTCAAACATTAGTGTATGCTGTGGGAATCAATTAGGAATCATTGGGATCAGTAAACCACAGAAGCTCAGGACCTCACAATGGAGGATCGATTTATTAGTTCTAGTAATTCTGATACCAACCAGTTCTCAGAACCACTGTTCTAACATCCTTTTATAGACAAAGAAAACCTTCACTTATAAAATCTTCAGGGATTATATCTTTCTATCCATTTTCATTACTACTACCCTAATCTCAACTTTTGTTACCTTAGTATCTAAAATAGTGCCTGGCAATATGTGCTATTGGATAAATATTTGTTAAATTAATGAGTGTTTATCTTTTGCTCTGACATCATTTTCTATGCTGATAATGAGTATGAGTATGCTTCCAACCAATCTATCATTTGCTGTTGATTAATATTGCTTAAAGAAATTTTTAAAATATTAAGTAAGGAAGGTATTTTTTTATCTATTTGACAGATGAGAAAACTGAGGCAAGGAGAGGTCAATGACCTTCATTTCTTTTACACAGTGAAAGAGCTATTACTTGAATTAAGAAATAGCATGTTTATGAAGACATAATTCATGAGCGCTTTGCATAACTTAGATATATCATGATTATTATGCATAAAGAAATATGCTATAACAGAGAGAGAATGGAAGAGAGGGAATGGAAGTTCATATATTGTAGTGGTTAAGGAGACAGAAATTAGAACTAGTCTGCTAGGTTCAATTTCCACATCTTCCATGCATGACCTTTAGTTGTTTGACTTCAGTGTGTTTATTAATCTCTCTAAACCACATTTTGCTTATCCATAAAGTGATGATGGTAATATTTTATTTCAGGGTTATTATCAGGATTAAATGAAGATTAAGTGTAAAAGTTCAATAGATCACCTGGCAAATAATAAATAGTCAATAAATTTTACTTATTTATTTATCATATAAAATCTCATCATCATCATCATCACCATCATCATTGTTAACATTAATATGGGAATATTTTAAGAGGTCAGGTTTTGCCAAATTCAGGGTCAAAGAATGATGCTGTGTTTATTAATAGGGCTGTGAGCTCTTATAAGGGATTATAATTTTAACTAAAAATTAGGAAAAGAGGTATTACTCAGGCATATATAGAAAAGAAGAGTGGGAGGACTTGGGTGGCTCAGTTGGTTGAGTGTCTAACTTTGGCTCAGGTCATGATCTTGTGGTTTGTGGGTTTGAGCCTCAGGTCGGGCTCTGTGCTGACAGCTCAGAGCCTGGAGCCTGCTTTGGATTCTGTCTCCCTCTCTCTCTGTCCCTTCCCCACTCACACTCTGTATGTGTGTCCCTCTCTCAAAAATAAATAAACATTAAAAAATAAAATGAAAGAGTAGGGGAGCAAGTTCAAGTTACCTAAAAATATTTGAACAAATGATTTCCTTTCTGCAAAGGTAGGTTCTAATATGCCTAGACTTGGTCCTCTTGACCAGGAGTATCTTAAAGGTATGAGGGAATACCTGGCAACAGCTGTTCTTTTTTTATTATATACTTTTTTAATGTTTTATTTATTTCTGAGAGAGAGAGAGAGAGAGAGAGAGAGAGAGAGAGACAGTGTGAGCAGGGAGGGTCGGAGAGAGAGGGAGACACAGAATCTGAAGCAGTTTCCAGGCTCTGAGCTGGCTGTCTGTACAGAGCCCATTGCGGGGTTTGAACCCACGAACCGTGAGATCATGACCTGAGCCAAAGTCGGACGCTTAACCAACTGAGCCACCCAGGCACCCCAGCAATAGCTATTCTTAAGCCCATGTATTTAAGTATCGGTCCTTTTAAAAAAAGTATATAAATGTGATAATTTTTGAAATTATCACAAATTTGAAATGTGAAATTTGTATACAGAGACTGTGTATACAGAGACTCTGAGATTCTTAGAGTTAGAAGTCAGGATACATCCTCTTTTTCATATGAGTATAATTACATGCAATGCAGTATAGCATTTAAGAATATGTTACGTTCATAAGCTTTTATTAGGTTAGCCTTTGTGGCAACTTAAATTTTTTTTTGTTATTGTTGTTCATTGTTGATTTTTCTTTTCTTTTTCTTCTTTTTTCCCCCCTTCCTGACATTTCATTTGGCACAAATACACAGATGAAGAGGCATCAGTAAAATTGTAAAATGGTTTACTGAGGTTGTAATAGGCATTGCTGCTGCCTGTAAAACTTCATTGGCATTAGAAGGATCTCGCCATTTATCTAGTGCCTTGCATGGCTGCCCAGGTAAGGTCTCCACAGCTACGTAGTCAGACGTTGTCAGAAAGATTCAAGGCTCAAGAACAGAAACATCCCTCTCTTGTAACATGACAGTACATCTCAGCTGGGCTCTAAAGACTATTGAAAGGAACACCAAACCATTTTAGCCAATCGTATAAACAGTAACTTAAATTTGGAAAGCATATTCCTTCAGAATTCTGTACTACTCTACCTACGTGTAATCATAGCTACAGTAAATATTTATAAATAGGACTTACTATGTCCTGGGGACCACGGTAGATTATTTCCAGAAATTACTTCATTTAGTCTTTATTGAAATATATGAGGTAGATAGTGACAATAACCCCATTTGACAGATAAGTATACTGAGACACAGGGAGGTTAAACAATTTGCCCAGGATCAACCAGCTAATAAAAGAGAGTTAGATTTTGAACTAGGCCATTTGTCCTCAAAACCTAGTTTTAAACATTATCTCCACACAGTATTTTCATTCAAATTCACCATGTGCAATTGATAAGATATTTGATATTTGATAAGATATTGATAAATTTTAGATATTACTCCCTTATTTCACTTAGGAGGAAAACTATCAATTGGTCAGTTTCTTATAACATTGTGTTTGTTAGGATAGGTTAAGCTATTTTGAGACAACAAATAAATCTCCATTATCTTAGTGGCTTATCAGAAAAATGGTTTATTTCTCATTTGTAAGTCAAGCGGTCCTCCTTAGCTCTTTTCAAATTATGGCTCAGGGTCTGAACTACTTCTGCCCTGCAATTGTGCCTTGCAAGGTCTTTGTTTTCAGTACTCAGATATGAGAGGGCTACCATGAAGGACACATACTAACTTTTAACTGCCTTTTTTTGGTTCATATTTCCCCTGATGAAATGTCAGTCCCGCAGTGTGTGATTCCAAGAAGATTGGGAAATACAGTTTTCCTTAGCAAAGAGAAGAGACACGGTGGCCAATACGTTATAGGATTCTCCATCAGTCTCAGACCACAGGTCCCTCTTTCTACTTTAATTCATTTTCTTCAAGCCTACTCATTGTACAGAAGAAAATCATAGAAGAGTGTGAAATTTCTGGGGCTACTATTTAATTAAATTTTGAAACCAATAGACTTCTTGAATTATGCTGGACCATAAATGGAGATGACAGTTTGTAGACATAAATCATAGAATGACAAGGATTCTCAGTAATACCTTACATATTAAAACATCTGTGTATATTTTAGATACGAAGATGAGAAGTCATCTAACTAAAGAGTTAGGGAAGAAGTGGCTTGGTTTTAATTACTAGTTTTTATTTAATTAGAAACGTGTGTGTGTGTTATGTGGGCCTCTCCATCTCACTAGTGGTTAATTGAAGCTGGTGAATGTACTCTATTTAATTTATCCAAAATAATTTTCTTTTTTTTTTTAAGGCATTTGTGGTTATTGGAGTATGGGGGTTGGAAGATAAGCTGTTGATGAAGAAACCTTTTCTTCCTAACCATCCTTTCTCCCCATCTGCCCTACAAACCCGGTAGAACTTACCATTCCTTTTATTCCTGTCTCCCATGTATCCTGTTTATTCCTCTATCGGAGCGCTGCATAGCTTCTACCGGAATGATGGATAAATTAAGGCAGCAAGAAGAGCTGTGTATTTCAGTACAGCATAGGTAGCTATGTATTAAAGTATGGATGATAGTGTTACAGAAAATACTAGGCACCCAGGAAGAGACAAGCAACACACACTCAGGGAATCAGAAAAAAACGTTTATTTCTCAGTGGTGCCGACCCAGCAGAGTCACCAGCAAAGGCTGCGCCCTGAGCCCTGGTGCTGGCCTTCTTTTATGGATGGGATTGCAGGGGCTTAGGGGGCGAACAAAAAAGGTGGGGTGGGGCACTTATCAGTTTTGCCAAGGGGCAGTTGATGGATGCAGGAGGCATGCAAGATTATACAGAAGACAAAACATGCAAGGGGAGTGCCTGGTCTGGGACATTTGGGTGGCCCCCTTTTGTTCTGCCCTTGCCAGATTTCCTTTTCAACAGTGCTAGATTCAAAAGATTTTGGAGTTCTTGTTTCGTCTGTGATGAGTGAAGTCATGTGTGTGGGCGAACCCAGGCAAGAGTGGTGCCTGAGGCATAGAACACGTCCAAGATGAAGACTTGGTCTAGGTTTCTACTGAAAACGAATCACTTGAAATGAAGAAGTAAAGCTACATAAAAATGACAGTTTGAAGGAAGATAACTTATGAATGTTAACACAGGACAGCAAAAGAACAGACCAGCTGTTTAAATAAAAAAAAAAATTCTATATGGAGGAAAAACAATCTTGGGAAATTAGTAAGATCGTTTTCTCTTCTACAGTAATGCTGAACCATTGAGGCAGATTTAATGAATTCTAGTTTCTTTGGGAATCTGTCTTCCTTTAAAAAAAAAGTAACAACTTAAAGAGCCTTTTCCTTGCTTCAAATTTATCTTTGTTGCTTTTCATTATAACTTTTTCTTCTCCCGTGTTGTGCCAGAAATGCAGACACTTGAATGTATCGCCTCTGCCTAGGAGACCTAATTTTTCAATTTACATAAAAAAAATAACCTGCCAAAACTAATTACTTCTCTTCAAAATCTAAATACATTATTTCTCCTCTTTTTCCAGTCTGTCTTGTTTTAATTATTTTCACATCAGTTGTCATTTTAGAAGCTGGTTTAGACTAAAAAGGGATAATCGGATACGTCTTACTGTTTTAATTTGGCTAATTAAGATTGCTGCTTTTCTCTGGGTGTCTGGAGGCTTACATTTACAGCCTGTTCATAGTTTGCGATGTTAGGGGGAAGTGCAATCAAGAAAATATAGTCATATATATTTATTTATACTCATATGTACATAGGAAATGACCATTATTTCTATGTTCCTTGTGTCCCCAACCTTGTTCTCCAATGCCCTAAGGACTTCACAAGCAAGTTAAGGAAAGCAGGTTGAAATCCTCACTATAAGTTCATTATTCCAGAAAAAATAATGTCTCAAATACTGCACCTGGGATTTCTACATCCTTCTAGTAGTTTGAATTAACAAAAAAATAAAAAAGGTGAACACGGCACATGACTACTTCTAGAAAGCAGATGGTTAGCTGACTAACCACACAATTCATGGGATGTAATTGCCTGGTTGTGAGAAAAATTATACAGTAGCACCTGGAAAGTGGATAGGAAGAAAGAACAGGTGGGAAAACAGGGTCTTTTTGCATCAATAATCTAGTTATTGCATCTGAAGTGCTTAAGTTTGTGTTCTTCAGACTAATACCAACTTGGATTTATATAGCACATTATCTTCCAAATTGATCTCAGATTTTTTTTTCATACTTTGTCTCATTTATCTTTACTATGTGATTGTGTAAAACAGATTGACCATCTCAGAATTCTTATTATCAGTGGGGCAACTAAAATAGATTGAATTCATTACTGACCCCATATCATGCGGTTGATTAGACCCTGTGTCTTATCTATGAAACTCAGCTACTCATTGAATTTTTGGGTTATTCAAAGAGGCAGATGTTCTGCTTTCAATGGTGGTTATAGACACATACATATGTGTACATAATACATATATATATAACTTAATATATGATATATATTTAACATATAAAACAAATATTCATTTATTTACTTATTTAAGTGCAGTGGAGATTCAACTGAGTGGAGAGGACCCATTACTGTTGAACAAAAGGTTTAGGAAGAGAAAGTTACATTTAGCCTGATTTCCAAGTAAGGTCTACTGTTTAGGTGAGATCTCCTTAATTATAAGAGTAGTTGTTACAGAAGTCCACTATAATGGTCAATGTACATGTTCACCTGACATTAAGCTTATGACACATAATATTTTAATTCATTTTTTTTGTCTTAGACGCTGTATTTCTTGATTTTATGTGTATGAAACATTTTTGCATTTTTATAGGTATGTACATGATAGGACTTTCTTTGCATTAGGTAATTTTGGAATCTGGTCAGCAATGTTGATGTTTAGGAACAAATTAAAATTACTCTTTGGGAGCACATCAAACAAGGGATAATAGTAATCATGATGATGACAACAATAATAATAATGTTCATTGAGTGACTACCACACGGTAGGCCTTGTCCTTAGAGCTTCATTGATACTTTCTCATTTAAACCTCAGATAATTCTAAAAAGCACTATCACTACTATTATCATAGTTTTATACGTGAACTGCCTGAAGCTCAGTGGAATTACATGACTTGACGAGACTCACACATGATTTGTGGAGCCAGAATCTGAACTCATACCATCTGGAGCTGGAGACAGGCTTCCCTTCCATGTACTATAATGACCAGTTTCCCAAGATGGAAACTGTGTTCATCACATTCAACTTGGACTTGGCAAGAAGTTAGATGAACTGAACGGACTACTCTCCTTTGAAAAGCTATAGAAGTGGGAAAAGCTAAAGCAGTGGAATTCCTATATCTAGCATTTCCTTATAAATATAATCAGAAGAGAATGTTCTTTGGCCATTATTTTGTCTTTATTATTATTTTTTTAATTCTTGCAGGTCAGAAAATATAAAAAGGAAGAAAAGAAAAGGGAGGCCAGAATTAAGTAATTCATTTTCATTGTTTTAATATTTCAACCTTTTACATGTTAACTTCATCAAGTGACAGCATCTTGAATTATTGGCGCTCAGGCCTATAAAACTTTTAAAGGGGTTTTCAGTCATTTTCATATACACAGACCAAATGTAATAAGTTTTGGGTAAGTGTACACTTCCTTAAGTTTTCTTAGTCTGTGAATCCTAATGTTAAGGTATTTTTTTTCAAAAAAGGTAAAACTTGAGTTTCAAACACACAGAAAAGCAGAAGTTAAAATTTTTATTTAATTTATTATTAATGAGGGAAACAGACAGATGTTTAAAACAGTCACAGATGCACAGATTTACGTGAAGTGAATCAATGTTGACTTAAGTTTACAAATGGAAAGTAACTGGCTTTTCCAGGAGGGGGAAAGAGGGAAGTGAACTGAATTTCCCCAAACAGAATTGATTTGCATTTCTACAGACAAGGATGATTCTGCCATCGCTCTCTGTTATCTACAATTTATAGAGTTATAAAACAGCTCAGAGGCAGTGAAAACTATAGTCTGATAACCAGAAAAGGTATGATCTAATCAACTTGTTGTTTTACTTACACTGGATGATCCCAAGAGGAACACTTTGAGTGGTCTACATGCAAATGGTGGAGATGAGATTACTGGTACACAAAATCATCCAACAGAGACTCCTGCCAAAGCAATTTTTTTTTTTACTGTATTATAAACACAGCTTTAAATGTATGACAAGATTTATCAGTTGTGCTATCATTTGAGTGTGAACATATCATATGGAAGGAAAAATTTAAGATTTAGAGATTTTTAAGAAGTACTCCCACTAGAGGCGGGGGGAAGGCACAAAGAGATTGGTAGAAAATGAGGGACTTCTCATGATAAAGAATTTAGGAGGAGCATCAACACTGTAAGAGAAAGAAAAATGTCAAAAGGCCATTTGGATGATGGATCTTGTCAAGACCGAAGTGATACCTTACCTAATTGCATCCACAGGCTTTTGAGGCATTCATTCAAGTACAAAGGACATTGGTCATGATTAGAGATTCATCTTTATCATTTTTTGGTACACTGTTACTTGTTGGAAGACCATTAGGTAGGAAGGTCATTAGAGAATGTCTGGCAAATAGGAGGGACAAGGAGAGTAATTTACGAGGCAGAATATAGAATCATGCTTTGTTGACACCTTTCCTTTGAAATATAACATTAATCGATGATATCTGAGCAATACCCATAACATGACAGTAAATACAAAACAGTGATTCCTGTGCTTTCCTTTCTGAATACATCACATGAGGCAGAAGGGTGGCAAAGCTTGAAACCTTTGTGCTTGTCTACAGGCAGCTTCAATGGGAAGTGGGTGTGAAAAAGGGTCAGGATGAGGGCAGCTCTGTATGAGAATCCCACATGGATCAAATTTGATTTTCTGGACCTGTCACTTCATGTACAGGATTGGTTAGTGCTCACTCATGGGCACGATCAGTTTTCTATAGAGTGAGAGAGAATTCTGGCCATGTAGCTCCTTTTATTTAGAAGAGAATGAATAGGGGCGCCTGGGTGGATGAGTCGGTTAAGCATCAGTCTTCGGCTCAGGTCATGATCTCACTGTTTGTGGGTTTGAGCCCCACATCAGGCTCTGTGCTGACAACTGTGCTGACAGCTCAGAGCCTGGAGCTTGCTTCGGATTCTGTGTCTCCTTCTCTCTTTGCCCCTCCCTGACTCATGCTCTGTCTCTGAAAAAAAATAAACATAAAAAATTAAAAAAAAAGAAGAGAATGAATATCTTTCTTTTAAGGATATGAATATTAAAGTACGATATATATATACAAACATAGTCCACATGCGGTCTATGGCTGAAAGTAGGTATTTATTAGCAATTCTATGTAATGCAGCTGCTAATAAATATATTGGTCAAATAGCTTAATGAACAGTCAGGTCATCTTAAGCTCATTTTAAGAACCAATATACTTTTGCTATTCAACTTGAGACTCCTAGGACTCAGTGATTTTTTTTTTTTAGTGCCGTTACATGGCAATTTGGCTTTATTTATGAGATATTGCTTCCTGATGACACTGAAACAGTAGCAAAGGAATCTTTCTGTGTCAAGGGACACACCAAGTCTCTTTTTTATGTAGTTTGGGCTGAGGAAAGATGACTTTCGACTACCTCATTCTGCCTCACTCTTCCTTTAGAGTTATCCTCAGGGGTAGCCTCTGGAAATTGAAATCATCTGTATTAGTGCACTTCCGGAATATTCTCTTCTTCTCTGGGGACAGTGGGAAAAGAAGAAAAATCTGTCTACATGCACTCAAAGATGTAAATATTTTAGCAGTTCTCCAGTTTGCAAACAACACCTTAGTTAAGAAGTGGAAGCTCTTATACCATTTATTTCTCTCTATGGTTTTCAGTGAAAAACAGCATTACTTTTTAATTACTTCCATCTCCAAATTGCTTCTTACCTTCACTCTCTCCCACTTCAGAGTCTCCCTCAGCATATAACTGTCTCATCGATGCATCTCCTCCACTGCACTGTGTACTGCTCTTCCAGATATGTCCTGCTGCAGTCCAGGAATGGGGTGGACTAGGGAGCGAAGTGTTAGAGTCGTGAATTCCAAACGTGGCCATGAAAGGATATGGGAAGGTCAAGTTGGCTAAATTGGACAGTCTCCAATGTACGCTGTTTGGAGTGTATCATGTCTCAGATTTTTGTATCAAATAAGCGTTTTCACCTTTTGCTAGCTCTGCAAGTCACCTTTGAGTCACATCTGAAACCAGTTTTGCTTACTTGTGCTTTTTTTTAATGGATCTTATTGTATTTGTCATGTTTGAAAATGTATTGTTATTGTTCAGAGCTTTTAGACTATGTACAAAAAAGGTTTGCAAAATGAAGTTGTAGCTGCTTGGGAGGTATTCAATCCTTGGGATTTCATACTAGCTTTTAGAAATCTGACTATCAACTAGGCTCCTTAGATAAACTATTCACATAAACTCACTTATAAAACACAATTCTCACAACATAAACATGGCTACTGAGGCTTGAGGATACTTCTTAACATTTTATAAAATCTCTAGCGATGTTAAATATTCTTTAATGTTCTTATCATTTTTGATTTGTGAAATAATGAGCCCTATAGGTGATCATATCAGTCTTGGTAGGTAAGGGTTGGTGGTCATAAGTAGTGCTATTACAATTCCCTTCTTTTTCTTACTTAAAAGACATTTTAAACTCTGCATGCATTAGCATTAGGTAATATGGCACTTTTATAAATAGAAACCTTATTTGAGGAAATATTAAAGTAAAAACATGGAGTATGGAACTATGTATCTTGTGTTCTTCCTCATGTGAATGCCCAGTAACGAGGAAATACCACCTGGATTCAGGAAAAATGGGGTAACAATTCTTGACTTTGTAACTTTGGCTGATAAAATTACTTGAACTTTAACAGAATTTACTATGAAACTTCACTTTTGAAAATGTTTCTTTCTGTGTAAAATGGAAAGACTTGTGCAGTTTTCCATGTTCTTGAGGTTATAAGAGGTAAACTGATTTTGTACATTGGCTCGATACCCAGGACAGAGAAAGTACTCAATGAAAAGACTAGGCAGTCAGAACCCAGTGAAGATGAGGACATGAGGTGACAGTGGACTGGGTGTGGGACGGCCTCCAGGCCTCTTGCAGCACAGTGTAAAGCTTTCCGTGTCTCTAATCATAAATAAAATTTACCTTACATTATTATGAAGAAGGAGTTTTCAGAAATGTTCTAGGATGGCATTTCTATGTATGGCTGCCGTGATCTTCACATTACGAATTCTCTCCTACTTCCTACCTAAATATTACATTAGAAGCTGTCCCATTAAAAGGTCCAATGAGGGGCGCCTGGGTGACTTAGTAGGTTAAGTGTCCGACTTTCGCTTAGGTCATGATCTCGCGGTTCGTGGGTTCGAGCCCCGCGTCGGGCTCTGTGCTGCCAGCTCAGAGCCTGGAGCCTGTTTCAGTCTGTGACTCCCTCTCTCTCTGACCCTCCCCTGCTCACGCTGTCTCTCTCTCTCTCTCTCCTAGAAATAAAAAATAAATAAAT
Source organism: Hyaena hyaena (assembly GCF_003009895.1). NCBI lineage: Eukaryota > Metazoa > Chordata > Mammalia > Carnivora > Hyaenidae > Hyaena > Hyaena hyaena. The sequence goes on from NW_024081543.1 coordinate 437,156, forward strand.
AAATAAATAAATAAATAAAATAAAAGGTCCAATGAGTGCATTCATGCCCCCAAGTAGTAAACCCACTTGGGCCTGAAAGAGTAGCTGGTTGAACATTTGAAGATGCTAAACAACTTCCAGGTTTTGTGCCATAGATTCTGGGTTGGAGTTCTCTCTTGTCCAGAAGGAGAACAGATTGAAATATGAGACAGGCTAATATCCAGGAAGAGATGAGAGCCCCTGAGTAAGGGTCCTTGCTCTGTTTTTATTAGGATCAGAAGGCTTACAAGCGTAATGGGGGTGCACAAAGAGACAATGAAACCTTGCTCATTAACTCATGGCTGGGAGGGATAGGGGGTTTTGAAGTTCTGTGGTGTTAGGGGTTTGGGTCAGTACAAAACAAAATCCTGGGGTTGGGCAGAAGGTTGTTTATGGCAGATATGAGGCCACCTCTGTTTACCTAAACTCTCCTAGAGGATGAGAAAGATGGAGCATGCTACCTCAGGGTCAGTAAGGCACCTTTCTTTTGCTAATTAGCTCCTCTCCTGGCACCCTGGCCATGCTGAGGTCTAAAGTCCTGTTTTCCTGTTTTTGTCTTTCCTTCCAGTGACAGCAGCTTTCTGCTGTTGTACTGACTTGGAGGCCACTTCTGCCCTGAATACCTAATCTTGTTCACCTAATCTTGGATATTTTCATCCTGAGATTTCCTCTTCCTATACCTTTGTCCTATACTGGGGACCTTTGCCCTGTTTACCTAATCTTGTTTACCCAAATTTCGGTGTGTTCATCCTGTGGCTTTCTAATTCTTTACGACTTGTTAATTCATTGGTACAGGCTCAGGAAATTCCTAAGCTTATTGCCCACAGTTTTGTAACTGGTCCTGAGGATACAGAAGGTTGTATGAGACAAAGCTCAAAATTTATTTACCTGGTTAAGAAAATGATTTTGAGTCCGGGGTAGGGATTTGGTTATGAGAGCAGGTAGGGCCCTGAAGAGAGAGATGTTTTCTCACCTTGGTGAGAGGCTATTGCCTTCCCAACAGCCTCTCCCCTTTCATATTTGCTAATAGAATCTCGGTTTTGAATGATCTAGAGATGTGCCCAGAGGTAGGACCATGCCAGGAATGGCCAACAAACCCTGCACCCACGGATGAAAGATTACTCCACACTTTGCTAAGAGAGGAGAAGGTACAGGGTGGTCAATGTTCACAGACAAATACCCCATTCACCTTACTTGTATTCTCATTTATTGCACTATCAGGCCAATCACAAATCTCAGCTGGCTTATAGCGTATAGATGGCACACAACATTCCAGGCAGGCAAAAACAAAGGGTGCATGACTTAAAGGTGAACAATCACAAGAGACTAGGGTCTATGTGTCCTAATGTTTTGCTAAAATTTGTGTATGATGCAAAAATACTGGAGTTCTGCAAGTGGGGAAAGGGCAGAATGAGAGAGAGGGAGTCACAGAATCAGAAACAGGCTTTGGGCTCTGAGCTATCAGCACAGAGTCCAACGTGGGGCTCAAACTCACAAACTGCAAGATCATGCATGACCTGAGCAGAAGTCGGCCACTTAACTGACTAAGCCACCCAGGTGTCCCATAAATGTTACTATTTATCTTGTTATTCCCTATCTTGAAATCCACTTTGTTTGATATTAATATAGCCACTTCTGCTTTCCTATGTTGACTATTTGCATGGGATATCTTTTTCCATTGTTTTATTTTAAAATTATTTGGGGTTTTATATCATTTCATTTAGGGATCATACAATTGGGTCTTGAGTTTTATCAATACTAGATGACATTTCTGTTGTGTTATTTTACTTATATTTAATGTAATTATTGACATTTAGATTTAAATGTAGCATCTTGCTACTTATTATCAATTTTCCTTTTATTTTCTGATTACCTATTGCTTCTTTCCACACATTGTTGGAGTTATTGGATATTTTTAATAGTCCATATTTGTCTATGGGGTACTATACCTCTAACGATTGCTGTAGGGCAGTGGGGCAGTGGTTTTTTTTTTTTTTTTTTACAAATAGTTTATTGTCAAATTAGTTTTTACATAACACTCAGTGCTCATCCCCAAAGTGTGTAGGGCAGTGGTTTTAATCAGGGATGATTTTGGTCCCACTAGAGGCATCTGGTATTATCTGGAGACATTTTTCATTGTTAAAAAATCTATCTGGTAGAGGGGCACCTGGGTAGTTCAATAGGTTAAGTGTCTGACTCTTGATTTCTGCTCAGGTCATGATGTTACAATTTGTGTAGTTGGGCCTCATATGGGGCTCTGTGCTGGCAGTGTGGCGCCTGCTTGGGATTCTCTCTAGTCCACTCTCTACCCCTGTCTCACTTGCTCTCTCTCAAAATAAACAAACATTTTTAAAAATCTAGCGGGTAGAGACCAGGGACGGCATTAAGAATCCAGCAATGCATTGGCAAGACCCCTGAAACAAAGAATTTTCCCACTCAAAATGTCAGTTCTGCCAAGGCTGAGAAACCCTAACAATATGCATTCTAAAACCTACTTAGAGTCAATATTGTACTACCTTATACTTCAAGCTTCATCTCTGGCCCTTTATGTTTCCTACACAGTGTGTCTTTTTCTCTGACTGCCTTTAAATTTGCTCTGTATCTTTAGTTTTCAGTTTGATGAACTTGGTTTGAAGCTATATTATTCATATTAATGTACTTGTTTTCTAATACTCGACACATAAAGACTTATGTAATTAGGCCTCTCTCTGTTATGGTTTTATTAGTTTTCCCTTGTATTTTCTCACAGTTTAGTTTTATTTCCTTCTGTTTTATGTTGTACATCAGGATTTACACAGATACTTCTGTTTTTCACATTAAACTTTTTACAGTGGAATGCTCCTTGTTTGTCTCCCTTAAATGCTTTTATTTTTAATATATCTTGACATTAGTAATATTATAACTTCTATTGTTTTTGGTTTGTTTGTTTATTTGTTTGTTTAAGTTATCTAGTTTTACACATGCTTTTATTTCTTTTTTTCTTTTTTTTTCAAATAGTTTATTGTCAAATTAGTTTCCACATAACACCCAGTGCTCATCCCCACAAGTTCCCTCCTCCATGCCCATCCCCCCTCCCCACCCACATGCATCAGTCCTCAGTTTTTGTCAGCCTTCAAAAGTCCCTCATGGTTTGCCTCTCTCCCTTTCCCCCACCATTTCCCCCCTTCTTCTCCCCCTTGTTCCTCCGTTAAGTTCCTCCTAATCCTCCTATACATGGAAACATATGATATTTGTCCTTCTCTGCCTGACTTATTTCGCTCAGCATAACACCCTCAAGGTCTATCCATGTGGCTACACATGGCCAGATTTCATTGTTTCTCATTGCCATGTAGTATTCCATGGTGTAGATAAACCACATCTTTTTTTTTCCAAATAGTTTATTGCCAAATTAGTTTCCACATAAGATAAACCACATCTTCTTGATCCATTAATCCGCTGATGGACACTTAGGCTCTTTCCATGTTTTGGCTATTGTTGAGAGTGCTGCTATGAACCTTGGGGTACATGTGCTCCTATGGATCAGCACTCCTGTATCCCTTGGGTAAATTCCTAGCAGTGCTATTGCTGGGTCATAGGGGAGTTCTATTGTTAGTTTCCTGAGGAACCTCCACACTGTTTTCCAGAGGGGCTGTACCAGTTTGCATTCCCACCAACAGTGTAGGAGGGTGCCTGTTTCTCCCATCCTCACCAGCGTCTCGCGTTCTCTGATCTGCTCATTTTAGCCACTCTGACTGGAATGAGGTGGTATCTCAGTGTGGTTTTGATTTGTATTTCCCTGATAAGGAGGGATGCTGAGCATCGTTTCATGTGTCTGTTGGCCATGTGGATGTCCTCTTTGGAGAAGTGTCTGTTCATATCTTCTGCCCATTTCTTCACTGGGTTGTTTGTTTTTCGGGTGTGGAGTTTGGTGAGTTCCTTATAGATTTTGGATATTAACCCTTTATCTGATATGTCATTTGCAACTATCTTTTCCCATTCCATCGGTTGCCTATTAGATTTGTGGGTTGTTTTCCTTTGCTATGCAGAAGCTTTTAATCTCGATGAGATTAAAAATCTCGATGAGGTCCCAATCTTTATTTTTGCTCTTGATTCCCTTGCTTTTGGGGATGTGTCAATAAGAAGTTGCTGCGATGGAGGTCAAGGAGGTTGTTTCCTGCTTTCTCCTCTAGGGTGTTGATAGTTTCCTGTCTCACATTCAGGTCCTTTATCCATTTTGAGTTTATTTTTGTGCATGGTATGAGAAAATGATCTAGCTTCATTCTTCTGCATGTTGCTGTCCAGTTCTCCCAACACCATCTGTTAAAAAGGCTGTCTTTTTTTCCATTGGATATTCTTTCCTGCTTTGTCGAAGATTAATTGGCTGTACACTTTTGGGTCCACTTCTGAGTCCTCAATTCTGTTCTATTGGTCTATGTTTTTGTGCCAATACCATACTGTCTTGATGATGACAGCTTTGTAGTAGAGGCTAAAGTCTGGGATGGTGATACCTCCATTTTGGTTTTATTTTTCAGTATTACTTTGGCTATGCGGGGTCTTTTGTGGTTCCATACAAATTTTTGGATAGTTTGTTCTAGTTTTGAGAAGTATGCTGGGGCAATTTTGATTGGAATTGCATTGAATGTGTAGAGTGCTTTGGGTAGTAATGACATCTTAACTATATTTATTCTTCCTATCCATGAGCATGGAATGTTTTTCCATTTCTTTGTGTCTTCTTCAATTTCCTTCATAAGTTTTCTATAGTTTTCATCATACAGATCTCTTGTATCCTTGGTTAGGT
>NW_024081543.1:447026-499283 GCF_003009895.1 Hyaena hyaena
CTCTCTCCTTTTCCCCTCTCACTCCCCGTAGAGGGTAGAGGGGGATCGCCTCCCACCCTGGAGTCTCCGATCCCGGCCCGATTTTATCTTCCCCGGTTCGCACTCACATTAGAAGGCTCTCTCAATGGATTCTGCGTCTTTTTTCTCCCAATCTCTCAGGTTTTGTAAGGTTTCCAATGTCTTCAGATCTTTTCTGTGTGATGTATGGGCGCAAGTGCAAGTATGGAGCTCCTTACTTCTCCCCACATGCTTTTATTTCTAAAAACTTTTCTGGTAATTTTCATCTTTGGTCTTTTACCTCCATTCTTGATGACTTTTTAGAGCTTTTCATTGTTTGGTTAGAAGTTTTAATATGTAATTAACACTATTTTCTATTTTATATATATATATATATATATTATTTCCAGTGTGGCATTGAAAACTTGCTCTTCTGTGTCTTGAAATCTGTATTTTTTAAGTTTATTTTTATTCATTTTTGAGAGAGCGTGTGTGAACAGGAGAGGGGCAGAGCGAGAAGGAGAGAGAGAGAGAACCCCAAGCAGGCTCTGCACTGTCAGCGCAGAGCCCGGTGTGGAGCTCAAACCCACGAACCATGAAATTATAACTTGTGCCAACATCAAGAGTTGGATGCTTAACTGACTGAGCCACTCAGGCACCCCTTGAATTTTGTATTTTTAGAGTCATAAACCTGGAAGTGATCTTAGAATGATCATTTTATGTAGTAGCCATTTTATTGGGGGTTATCTTTGAATTAAATAAATTAAAATTGTGAGCCAAACTTGATAGTTTTATTAATTTAATATTAACCTGATAAATATTTATTTATTTACAATAGATATTTATTAATTTGATAACCATTTCTTCTACCCTTCTACCTTTCCTTCTCTCTCTCCTCATTATTATTATTAATAAATATTTTGAATATTTTTCTTCATCAAAACACATTTCCAGTGAGACGTCCAATGATTGTAATATCCTCCTATGGCAGTAATTAGAATCACTGGGGAGTTTTGCCACATCAAGATGGTGAAGATTCTTACATATGTCCCGTAGGAATGCAGTGTCACCTCTGGTTGATAATCACTAAATTTACTTCAATTTTTAATTTCTTCTTGAGAAATGAATTATCTTTCTCCCAGTCACATACATGGTTAAATGTTAGCATACAGTGTGCAAATCTCTAGCATTACTTTTCCTATAACATGGAAACAATATCATACAGCATCAAAGGTTTTGGAGCCGGAGGAAAAGAGCAATATTTGAGTCTAAATTTCTTATTTTACAGATGAATGAACTGAAACGCAGATCAGTTAGTTTATTTTTTCCACCTGATATATGAACTCATGATACAGACAAGATAAATATTAATCATTGTTTTTTCCCCCCTTTTCTCAGATGTTTATCAAAAGGAGTGTATTTGACAGGTGATAAGTTGCTTATAGAAAGTCTTAGGACAATTTTCTAGGAAAATATCCATTGCCTAAAATCAGATCAAGAAGTTTAATCCCAAGAAGACCCAATTACCGCACTCTCAAAAATTTGAAATGGTAGAGGAGCTATTTCTCTAATGCAAACTGTAACAGAGCAGAAGGGAAATGGAAAGTTCCCTGTGTACTTATATAGTGGTAGTATAATCCTGTGTCTCAATTTGAATTATTTAGCAAGAAGAGCCGAAGCCAATCTATGTGCTGATTCTTTATTGAGGGATATAATACTAGAGAAGCGCGGGTAGAGGAAAAAAGGGAAGGGAAGCAGGAAAGAGAGAAAGAAAATTCAGAGAATATTCTATTAAGCTTGCCACACTTAAGAAAACAAGCAAACAAACCAAAAAACAATACTGGTGATTGTTTGATTGCACTGAATGTCCCTAGATTGGCCAGATGAAACTTCTGTGTATGGAAGAAATCCTTCACTGGGAGCGAGGGTGACTGATATATATTCCCAGTCTTTCCAAGCTCTTGTCTCTCATTAGGTAAAATCCTCTACATGGTCTTTTTTAGTACTCCATTCTTGTGGCTTCATCTGACAGCTACTGGGCTACTCTGAGCTTCTGTGCATATGGCCAGAGTGGATCTGAGTGCTAGAGGTGTTATGGTTTCCACGTAGGTAGGAGTTATGAAGACAGGTCACAACGCAATCTTTACTTCTGGGGAAGAAGAAGCAACAGCCATGGAACCCAGGGCTTTATGACCTTGGGTCATTTTGAACTGATGTGAGACTTACGGTCATCAAGGCACAACATAAGTGTTATTTTTGCAAACCAACACTGACGCAAAAACTATTTTATGATGTATAGGAAAAATGACTCTAAGAGCAGAGTCAAATTGTATTATGATCAGGTAGTATGATCTTTAAAAAATGTCTGCATATTCTTTGATCTTTCTTCCTTTAGGGGTTAGGCTTTATTTCCCTTTCCTTGAATCAAAACGTAAAGGGGGTGAGAGGAGCCTGTGACTGTTTTGATCAATACAGTATGGTGAGAGTGAAGCTGGATAGCTTTCAGGGCTAAGTCCTAAAAAGACAAGCAGTTCTTCCTATTTCTCTTGGAATATTTGCTCTGGTAGAAGCCAGTTGTCACGTAAGAAATTCCAACAACTTTGAAACTATCAGGGAGAGACCACATATAGGGACACCCATCAGTAGTCCTAAGTAAGTTCTAGCCTTCTTGTCATTCCTCTAGTGATTAGGTGTGGAGAGAAAGCTTTTTGGAACCTCCTGACCAGCCCACCTGCCAGTTGAAGACCACTCAGCTAATGCCACAAGGAGCAAAGGAACCACCCATCCATGTCCTGCCCAGACCACAGAATTCGTGAGTACAATGAAATGCTTATTGTTTTTTGCCACTGTATTTGGCATGGGTTGTTGATCAGCAATAATAACTGGAATAGGTAGGTTTATCTCCAGAGAGAAGGATGGGTATGATGGTGACAGAGGAAATGAGAAAACTCATAGATGAAATGAGAAAACTCATAATTGATTGATAGATGCTTGGAAAATATTTGGTGAGATGCAATATGCATCACTAATTAAAAACACATAGCAAACAGGCTAAACATGGAAGGAATATCTTTAAGATGTGACAGGATGAATAAAATAATTGTAACAAACATCATTCAAAGATTATACTGAGGTTCCTCTCCACTGTGGTCTGAATGTGTCCTCCCAAAATTGATGTGTTGAAAACCTTTTTTTTAAATAATCTTTTAAAAATATTTATTTATTTTTGAGAAAGAGAGAGCATGAAAGGGGGAGGAGCAGAGAGAGAAGGAAACAGAATCGGAAGTAGGTTCCAGGCTCTGAGCTGTCAGCACAGAGCCGGACTCAGGGCTCAAACCTGTGAACCTCAAGATCCTGACCTGAGCTGAAGTCAGATGCTTAACTGACTGAGCCACCCAGGTGCCCCAGTGTGTTGAAAACTCAATACCAAAGGTGACCGTGACTGTATTAGGAGGTGGGATCTTCTGAGAGGTGATAAGGTCATGAGGGCAGAGACCTCACAAATGGAATTAATGCTCTTATAAAAGAGGCTCGAGAGAGCTGTCTTGTGTCTTCCAGCATGAAAAATGGAAGGATACAATGAGAAACCTGTGACCAGAAGAGAGCCCTTGCCTGACTAAGCTGGCACCCTGATCTTGAACTTCTGGCCTCCAGAAATGTCAGAAATAATTCTGTTGTTTATAAGCAACCCAGGCTATGGCATTTTGTTATAACAGCCCACACTGACTGAAATACTCCCAATTCATAAAAAAGTACAAATAATTTGGTAGAAAAATCAGTAAAAGATAAAGCAATTTCCAGACAACAAAATGCCAACTGGCAATGAACATTTGAAAAGATACTAAGCCTCATTAATAATTATTATTAATGATTAATAATTACAAATGAAAACTCTAATGATAAGCCATTTTTTACCCATTATACTTGAATTTTTCATATGTTGTTTATTGTAAGGTAATTTATAAACATCTTGCCATCTTTCGTAATATGCTTGAAAAAATTTTTTTTAATTTTTTGAAAAAGATTTTATTTATTTCTGAGAGAGAGAGAGAGACAGTATAAGCAGGGGAGAGTCAGAGAGAGAGGGAGACACAGAATCTGAAACACAGAATCTGAAACAGGCTCCAGGCTCTGAGCTGGCTGTCAGCACAGAGCCCGACACGGGGCTTGAACCTATGAACCATGAGATCATGACCTGAGCCGAAGTTGGATGTTTAACCGACTGAGCCACCCAGGCGCCCCAGCAATATGCTTGAAAATTTTAAATCATTGCTGATATTCAGTGTTCATAAGGACTTGGATGTCAGGCGTGCACATTCTCTTTTGGCAGAAATATAAACTGATACTGTTATTTTTTAAAATAATTTGAGAAACTTTTTTTATGAAAAAAATGTGCATACCCTTTGATATAACAGCCCTACTTCTAAAAAAATGCATTTACTGTTTATTTATTTATTTTAAATTTTTTTGGTTTTTATTTATTTTTGAGACGGAGAGAGACAGAGCACGAGTGGGGGAGGGGCAGAGAGAGACACACACACAGAATCTGAAACAGGCTCCAGGCTCTGAGCTGTCAGCACAGAGCCCGATGTGGGGCTCGAACTCAGAAGCCATGAGATCCTGACCTGAGCAGAAGTGGGACATTTAACTGACTGAGCCACCCAGGCGCTTCAACAGCTCTACTTCTAGCAATTTGGCTGGTGAAGAAAAAAATAAATGTGTTATATGTGTGTGCATATAAGGAAACATTCATAACAAGAATTTTTTTGTATAATGACAAGACACTTGAGAAACCTAAATAATATCTATCGATAGAGGAATAGTTAAATGGATTATGGTTCTGTGGAGCACTATAGAAGATTTAAGACAGAGAGAGAGATGAAAAGGTATTTAGTACATGTTAGCAAATAAAATGAAAGTAGAACAATATGCATAAGTTTACTAAAAAATCATCTTAAATATTTATATATATATACATATTTCATATAAATATGCAGTTATATGAAAGGAAGTACGAGATTCTTATGAATGTTTCCTTTGAGGAAGGATGATAGGAATGGGGAATTTGGGAAAATGTGAAAAGGATTGTTTAACAGAGTTTTGTGTTACTTGGATTTTTGTTTTCTTGAATAATTAAATTTATTGCATAATTCACTTCATAATTTAAAAATGTCACAGTCCCATACACCAAACACACACACAAAATGAAAATCCCAAAAAGTTTGTGATGCAGACCACATGGGGTTTGTTAATTACAGAGACAGTCCAGAACTCAGGTCCCTGGGTGCATCTTGTAGAGTTTTCTTAGTGTTCCTCACTGCTGCAGATTCTAATTGGGATAAATGCATTTTCTCCGCAGTCGGCTTTTGTGGAATTGAAGACCCGGCACATTTATATTATTACACTTAACAAAGCTTCTCAGACAAAAGCACGTTCAAGTCCTTTCCATTCCACAGAGAACAGAAACATTTTTTCAGTTATTCTACTTTGCCCTGCTGCCCATGGGCCTTTTAAATGAGACAAAAGAATTTTTTTGTTTTTGTTTTATGTCTGATAATGTTCCTATTATGTCACATTTTTTATTCTGCCTTTGGTCTGCCTCTCCCAGCCCACTCTGATCCTGCAGAATAATCTACAATGAGGGTTTTAACTGAATTTGCTTTGAAAACAGAGCCCTGGGTGTGAAGATCTGAGCTTTCACTATCAAGTTGCCTCTTGAAGCATTGACTTGACTGCTTTAATTTCCTTTTATGACATTATTAACAACTGCATGCTTTTCATGTTGTAATTGAGTTTCTTTTGTGCCGATTCTGTTCTCTTGGGTCTCAGATGAACAGAATGGATGTGCTCTCCTCTCGGAGTTGCTTTCCCCTTCAGACCCCCATCTTCTCTATTATGTGTGCTCCTTTTATTAACACATCTCCTGATTCTCACTGAGTGCCTGGATACACTCAGCAAGTCAAAAGCTTGGACATTTTCACTGATCAAAAGACCATCATCACTGGTTATTCCATCTATTAATTTAATAACCGCTGAGGACCTGGAACTGTATTTGGTATTCTATCTTAAGTGATCCATTCACAAATGCCCCTCCACTGCTTCGATGCCTCCTCCTTCCTCCTTCCCAACTAAGCATTCACCTGCAGTCTTCTTACCCTGTTTCCTATTGGACACACGCTGCTATTGACTATGCACCCTACCAGGCTTAATTATTGTGCTCAGCACTTCCCTCCACCTTGATGGTGCTTCAACAGCTTCACCAGTATCCTATCTCCTTTCAACAATGTGAATGACTTTCTCTTATTTCCCTTTTAACAGTCTGCTTCTCTGAGACTTCCCCCAGCCCTGTTTTTCATGAAGAGTGAGGATAATATAAAACAAGACCAGGTAAAATGTTGCCCTTCCCGCTACACACCTCTTCCTGGGCATCTTTATGTGAAATATATTTTACGGACATAATAAGGTCTTAGTCTTGGTGACTTTTCAATAGCCTTGAGATCTATAAAAGGACTAAAATGGCTTCTCTCTTGCCCTTTGAGTAAGTAGAAATATCACTGCCTAAATACTAATGGTCATCTTTATGACTGCTGATGAGGCACAAAGCAGAAAGAACACAGACGTACGTTAAAATGATCACTCATTGAGAGTCTCACAGTGACACTTGGAGAGTCTCACAGTGCTCAACTCCTTATGAATCTGTTTGCTGTGGAACATACACATTCAAATAAAATTCCAAAAAGATACTACCTTTCCGGGGTAGTCACAATAATAGCTTTAAAGATGTCCATACTCTAACCCAAGGAACCTATAAATATGTTACCTTACAGGAAGGACATCCTTACAGGGTGTGATTTTAAGTTTAGGACTTTGAGGTGGGGAGATTAGCACATCATCTAGGTTAGCCTGATGTAATTACAAGGGTCTTTATATGTGCAAGAGGAAGAAAGGAGCCATCAATAGTTCAGTGGTTTGATGTGAGAAAGACACTACTGGCCATTGCTGACTTTGGAGATGGAGGAAGGAGTATGAGTCAAGGAATCCAGGCAGTCTCTAGAAAGTAGAAAAAGCATAGATCTGGATTCTCCCCCCAGAGCGTCCAGAAGGGACACACCCAGGCCAATACTTTGATTTTAGCCCAGTAAAACTTCATTTTGGACTTCTGACATTCAGGACTGCAAAATAATAAATTTCTATTGTTTTAAGCCACTAAGCATGTGGTAATTTGTTTCGACAGCAATAGGAGACTAACATACTGCCCAAGGAGGCAGTTTCAATAAGTGATTTACTGCAGTAGAAGCATCTAGCTAAGATCCTATAGAGTAAAATAGACTCCGATTACTTCTGCTTGCACCTTCCCAAATGAGGTTCATTTTTATTTCAACAACCCAAATGTCCAACCGCTATTTTTCCCCTTGGGCTGAACTTCCTTTAATATCTTCAGCTACTCACCACCTCCACCCACGTTTGCTACAATGTCATATAATACAGAAAAATCCCTCAGCTTTACTTTCTCTTTCTTCAGTAAAGTGAAGTCGGTAAACCTTGGGGGCCTTTCCTTTTATTGGAGCAATAAATTCTTCCATTGAGATGAAGACTTATTTTTACAACCAGTTCCTTTTTTAATGATAGCACGACCTCCCACAAGGCCAGTGGAAGCTGAGTTGCCGGAAGTACAACATCTGCATTTTCAAGGAAAAAGCATTCCACCAAATGCATTGATTATTGTCGAAAGAAATATTCCATTAAAACACAAGGATATTCGGGAAATAAAGCACTAAGTACTCTTCACGTATCAATGTTTTTCTAGCTTGACAGCTTTATAATTTTCTCATGTCCTTTTCAGACCAGGTCTGCGTTTAAATATCCTGTGTCATTGTTCATTCAGCACTTTTAGTTACTTCGTGCCCTACTAAATAGTAAGCACCCTGTCAACCTTCCCCTCTCCCCACAATGTTTTTAGACAAGGAAACAAAACTACTTGCTGTTGTGTTATTTCCATCTTTGAACCTAACAGTAAGTCATTGCATGCTTGTGGGATAGGCACATTTTCATTTGACTATATCTTAATGCCAGAGGCAGCTTTCCTTCTCATATAGTTCCAAATTATTAATCCAGTCATCCACTTGAAAGAGGTTAATTGAAAGTTAATTGACTAACCCCTGCGTGTATATTAAGATGCCAGTATCTATGTTATTTTTTTAAGTCTGAAGTCTGTGGTCCCTGCCTTCAAAGAGCTTACTAGCATCCTTTGTCTATATTGGTTAGTTAATTAATATTCTACAATATAATGATCATCCAAAGCAATTGGTGGTAAATACCTTAAAAAGGACATGATTTCTTTATTTAATTCACTTCCCAATCTGTCTTCTCTTATTAAAATAGATGTTTCCCTAAAGTTCAAGGTTTTGGCATCTTGTCCTCTGATAATCAGTTCCTTAATTATATTTTTATACAAATATTTCTGTCTGCCTATTTCCAGTATATTCTATGTGATATTTTCACCTGGATTTCCCCAGATGACTTAATCCCAGGTGGTTTACAACCATATTCACAATCTTCTCAACAAAGTAAGATCTTTTTATTAACGCTCATCCTTTAATTAGTTGATGATGCCATTTTATTCCTTGAGCATTTATGCTTAAAAAAAATCTCTAGGATGATGCCATGCAAGTTTTGTAGTTTAGGATTGCCAGATAAAATACAAGATGCCTAATTTGAATGTCAGATAAGCAACAGATGGTATTATAGCATGAGTATGCCCCATGAGATATACTGTAATTTTATTTGCTACATCTGGGAACCCTAGACCAGTGGTTCTCAAATACCAAGTGTATATCAGAATCACTTGGGGGGCTTGTTAAGAAATAGACTGCTGGGTTCCGCCCCTGGATTTTCTGATTCAGTAGCCTGGGTGGATTATGATTCTAACAAATTAGAAATATGTTTGCATTTCTAACAAATCTCCAGTTAATGCTGAGAAGACCAGCACTTCAAGAATTACTGCTTCGCTGATGAGATTAATTCCTCTGATTGTTAGTTATGATTCTCAGTCCTGGCTGCATGTTAGAATCAATTGAAGAGCTTCAAAAAATCTTAATATGTGGGTCTTATGCAAGATACTCTAATTGAACTAGGGTATGGTCCAGGCTTGAGGTTGTTAAAAAGTTTCCAAGATAGTTTTAACCTGTAGCCATGGTTAACATGCTTAATTATGTATACTCTGAATTTGCTGAGTCTTTTCGTAATTACAGATAATTCAAACCCTGATGACTTTTTAGAAAATGTTTATTCATTTTTGAGAGAGAGAGAGACAGTGTGAGCAGGGGAGGGTAGTGGAGGGGGACAGAGGATCGGAGAGGGCTCTGCACTGACAGCAGACAACCCATATAGGGCTCAAACTCATAAACTGAACCCGTGAGATCATGACCTGAGCCAGTCTGATGCTAAACTGACTGACCCATCCAGGTATCACGAACCTACTTTTTAATTCTCATAGCCTTACTCTTTAATTCATGTATTACACAACTGTGCATTCATTCTTCTGAAGTGTGTCTGATTGCATAATTGTCTTTTTAAAACATCTTCAAACTTGACTGTCAACAACTTAGTAACTTAGCATTTAAGATATTGCCCAATCTATTTCTATTCTACTCCTCACTGGAAGGAGGGGAATTCAGGATCCTCCTATAGTACCATCTTGCCCTGTAATGTTTTGAAAAAGCATTTTAAGACTTGCTTCTTCATATAAACTTGATGCCTCTGAGAAAACAAGCTGCCATTGTTTCCCTGTCCCTTCGCCCTCCCAGGATGTCTCCCGCTGCCTGGTTAGTGACCTGTTGCATCCCCCCCTTAACAGGCAAATCACTACACTTCTCTTTTCCCTTTGACCTTTGTTTGCATATGTGGAAGTGCTTCCTTTCCTCAAAAGCATCCTCCTTTTACAATCTTTTTTTTAAATTTTTTAATGTTTATTCAGTTTTCAGAGACACAGTGTGAGTAGGGGAGGGGCAGAGAGAGAGGGAGACACAGAATCTGAAGCAGGCTCCAGTCTCTGAGCTGTCAGCACAGAGCCCAACATGGGGCTTGAACCCACAAACTGTGAGATCATAACCTGAGATGAAGTCAGAGGCTTAACTGACCCACCCAGGTGCCCTCTCCTTTCACAACCTTAAAATACTTACTCCAACTTGGATCGTTCAGTTATTCATTTGGACCACACACAATCAATGTTTACAGAGCACTCTTTGTGCACACGAGGTACATCAGGGAATGAAGCATTCCTGCCCCTCTGTAGCTTATATTCTGTGGGAAAGAAATTCAGTCAACAGCTAAATGAATGTTAGGTGGTGATAACTGGTAAGAAAACAAAAAAGGACGGGCCTGAGAGATGAGGGTAGTGCAGAACTGCTGTGAATGAAGTGCTTTCGTCTGAAGATGCTTCTGTCATAAATAACAATTTTAGGCGTTGCCAATGTAAGTGAAGGAGGGAGCCACACAGCTGCCTAGGGGAAGGCTTCAAGTACCAAATGCTTGAAGTGCGAATACCTGGGGCAGCAATGAGGCCATGGTACAAACTTTGGTCTCTTTTAAGTGAAATGTGAAGCCATGGGGACGCCTGGATGGCTCAGTTGGTTAAGCGTCTGACTTCGGGTCAGGTGATGATCCTGCGGTTCATGAGTTGGAGCCTCCCGTCGGGCTCTGTGCTGACAGCTCAGAGCCTGGAGCCTGCTTTGGATTCTGTGTCTCCCTCTCTCTATGACCCTCCCCTGCTTATGCTGTCTCTGTCTCTCAGAAATAAATAAAACATTTGAAAGAAAAAAAAAAAGAAATGTGAAGCCATGGAAGGCTTTTACAGACAGAAGTGATACAACGTAATCTATATTCTCAAAGAACACTCGGGCTGCTCTGTCCAGAATAGAAGGTGGGAGGGAGGATGGAAGCAAGAGAGAACAGTTGGGGAGTTAGGATAATAATTAAGGCGTTCAGGAGAAAGTAGTGTCAGGAAAGACAAAACCTTCAAAAGGGAGACCTTGTCTTGTTGGAAGATAGTGGGTAGGGGGTGAAACTGTGGCCTTCCAGATGCCAGATCTGTTGTGAGGGAAGAGTAGGATTCAGTTGTTTGGATAATTACTTATTTTATTTGTTTATTCATTCATTATAAGATGAAAATAAATCATTTGAGACAAAGAAAATGTTACCTACCACAGGCATTCATGTGTCTGTAGGCTTTTACATCACATGTAAGGGCAGAGGTGGATTTTTCTTGAAGCCAATTAAACGAAGCTCCCGAGTCCCCATTCCCCCAAACTTGGCTCTCTGAATGCACTGGAAGGGGATCTATGAGAGGGAAAGCCAGGGCGCAGCTAGGGAGCATTTCTGGTAAATTGCTTATGGGGAGCTCAGAAAAAAGTAACTTTAGTAATTTGTTGTGATTTCTTTTCTCTTATTTATTTAATGTTTATTTATTTATTTTTGAGCAGGGGAGGGGCAGAGAGAGAGGGAGACACAGAATCCGGAGCAGGCTCCAGGCTCTGAGCTGTCAGCACAGTGCCCGACGCAGGGCTTAAACCTCAAACCATAAGATCATGACCTGAACTGAAGTCAGATGCTTAACTGACTGAGCCGCCCCGGCACACCTGTGATTTCTTTTTCAATGTAAATAAATATTCATTAATGTACCTATGTTATCAGTTTTTGCTTTGAATTTTGTATTTTCCTTAAAGGGTTCCCCTTATTATGTAGTAATCTGTACATATGTGTATGTTTAAACAATTACATAAATCATGTAATCGTGATAATTTTAATTTTCTGCATGTTTATTTTATATTATGATTATGACATATCCATGTGGATATATACATGTAGATCTGTTTAATAACATATTTTAATTGTTATATATTGCTGTAGATTACACAATTTACCCATCTCCTCCTGTTAGAAAATTAGCTTGTTTAAAATTTTTCTGCTATGAAAAGAATGAATATAATAATAGATAGACACCTTGACTCACTCACTTGAGTTTGCTTATAGATATGATTGTATCTTCAAGTTAAAGCACAAAAGTCAAAGTGGTTGGATTAATTTACAGTCCCTTTGGCAGTTTAGGAGAGCAGATGAGCCTAGTGTTAATTTAATTCCCATGATATTAATTGTAGTAAGCAGACTATGAACCTCTATCCCAGATGTCCACGACCTAATCACCAAAATCCATGAATATGTTAAGTTAGGGAGGCCTGAAGGTGCAATTACTGTTGTTATCAGCTGACACTGAGTAAGGAGAGTAGCCAGGATTATCCAGGTGAACCTAATTTAATCATCCATGTTCTTAAAGGTGGACCAGGCCGCAGAAGAGGAGAGCTAAAGGAATGGCAGCATAAGCAAGGACATCTTGCGTGGACATTGCTGGCTCTGAAGGTGGAGGAAGGGGATCCATCAAGGAGGCAGAGGGCCTCTGAAAGTTGGAAAAGGTAAGGACAGCCTCCAGGAAAGAATGTACCCAGCTGCCACCTTGATCATGGCCCAGTGGGATCCCATCAGACTTCCTATAAGGTAGGAAATTTGTGTTATTTTCAGCCACTGAATTCATAGTAACTTTCAAAAGCAGCTATGGGAAACTCATGCTACTGAAGGTAAGCATCCCTTCATATATTTATTGGACATTTTGGGTTCTCTGTCTGTGAATTACCTATAGGTATACATTGCTCATTCCTCTGACTGTCTTTTTTTAAGTTGACATCTAGCAATTTTAGAGATACTTGAGAAAAGGACTGTTATGTGCGTTGTGTTCTGGGGTGCTTTGGAGGGTTGGTCTTAGTATATAAACAGGACTATTTTGGGGATTTTAACAACTGAGAGCTTTGTAAAACAAAGTTAAATGGAGTTCCTTCTTGGTGTTTTTAAAGTTAGCATAGAAACTTCATCAACTTATGTCTACTAAATCTTCATCACTTTTAAGGAGAGTTTGAATAATATTTACACCTAAACTAAGGTCTTTCAAACATTTTGAAATGCATTTATAAACATACTTAATATAATCTTAAGTAGTACCCTATAAATTAGTTGCTTGATCTAAGAAATGAACATTTGCAAGTGCTGAAATAACTCTTATGCTCCAGTAGCGAAAAGCATATTCAAATGCCCAGATCTTGCTTCCTAAGGCCATTCTCTAATAAAAGGAGCCATGGGTCCCTGGAGTAATGGCTGGCCATGACCTATGCCAAAGAGGACTGGAGACTTTAAGTGCCAGAAAGTAAGGACCTACTTATTAAAATAGATGTGTGCATGTGCACATTGAAGCCAGTTGCTGTCAAAGGCTCATAAGATATAACTGGTCCCCGTGACCAAAGGGGAACAATATAAATGACCAAATGCATACATAAATAAGGAGAATATGCAAATACATGCAGGAAAATTCCAAAGGATTTATGTAGATATTTCCCTATCAAGGATGTGTAGAGCATAACACCCCAATTCTTCAGTGGAGGCTGCACATAATGACTTCTTCCAAAACTTACTATTTGGAGAAGGGGCAGAGTGGGAGACACTTAGAGGGAGAGTAACTTTACATTGGAGAAACCTGATAAATGCTACCTCAGCCAGGTGATGAAAAGTTAACATCAGCAGTGATGTCATTTTTATAACTGTGAGGAGAATAGCCCTTTACCTCTGTGGCCTTCTCCAGAACTCCTACTCCAGGTCAAATCCTGAGGAAAACATCAGATAAATCCCAGTCGAGGAAGATTCTACAAAATACCTGACTGGTAACTGCTCAAACTATTAAGGTCATCAAAGTGTTTTACCTGAGAAACATTTACAGTCTAAAAGTGCTTAAGGAGCCATGATAACTAAATGTAATCCCTGGATGGGATCCTGGAACATAAAAAATGTTAGGTATAAACTAGTGAAACGTGAATAAATTATAGACTTTAGTTAATAATCTATCAATTCTTGGTTCACTTGTTTTGACAAATGTGCCAGATTAATGTAAGAGGCTAACAATAGGGGAGGTTGGATGTGGGTCTCATGAGAGTTCTCTGTACTGGCTTTGTAACCTTCTGTAAGTCTAAAGTGACCTAAGAGTTTCTTAAAAAACAAACATAACTTGTATGCATGTAGTAGATTCAATTTATAGTATGGTGAACCTAAAATTCTTTGTCCTATATATTTTTTAATGTTTTATTTATTTCTGAGAGAGAGAGAGCGTGAGCAGGGGAGAGTCAGAGAGAGAGGGAGACACCGAATCTGAAACAGGCTCCAGGCTCTGAGCTGTCAGCACCGAGCCTGACACGGGGCTCGAACCCATGAACGTGAGATCATGACCTGAGCTGAAGTCAGCCGCTTAACCAACTGAGTCACCCAGGTGCCCCGTCCTAAATATTTTAAGTGTTTATTTTTGAGAGCGAGACTGAGCACGAGCCGGGGAGGGGCAGAGAGAGAGGGAGAACAGAATCCAAAGTGGCTCCAGGCTCTGTGTCAGCACAGAGCTCAATGCAGGGTTCGAACCCATGAACCATGAGACCATGACCTGAGCTGAAGTTGTACACTTAACCAACTGAACCACCCAGGTGCCCCAAATTCTCTTTGTTCTAAAAATAAGGTTGGACTTTATAATCTTAACATTCTAAGTCTAAATTTCACTATGAACTTTAAATTGGCATGACCGGGCTAATATTTATAGGATAAAGCCTCTTAAACTTTAGAAGTACATAAATTACAAAATCTATATGGACTACACATTAATACTGTGATTCACCTGCTTACAGGACTACACATTAATACTATGATTCACCTACCTAATTCTAAATTCCCAGACTTAAAAGATATGTATGTACTTAAAAAAGATAGCCCCTAGTGAGTTGGGGCTTACCCCCCACTAATGAGGAATGAGCCCATATGGGTAAATGGAGATCACTTTATCCCAGAGATTTTATTTGGGCAGGAGATTAGGAGCAGTGGAGAACCACTGACTCTTTTCCCACTAATCATACTGAGTCCCATTGTTAGTTACCATGTCCCATCCATCAACTTGAAGGATGTTGTCCTTATTGATCAAATTACTGAACTTCCTATCTACACATAGAAATCTACAACCCCTATACAGATCAAACACATTTAAAACAAAATTATTTGGGGCTCAAGATCTATAGTGATGTGTTTCCATCTAACAAAGCTGTTTGAAATCGTGGGATCCTAAGATCTTTAAATGTCTTTAATGAAAAAGGCCTTTTTGAATCTGCTGTCTTTTCTGGTTATATAACCCTAATGCAGCTCAAACAATGAATTTGATAGCTTATGTGAATTTTTCTGAGGACTACAATTCCTGAGATCCTCCTGATATATCCACATTTTGTAGTGTCTTCCTTTTATTTATCTTCTCCTACAAAAGCTCTATTTTCATAAATTCTTGTTAATATTCTGTTGAGATTTCTCTGAATCTGTACCATATGAAAATGTTTCTTCTAAACTTTTATGTTTTACTTTATCATGTAGATTCTTAATCTGCCTAAAATGAATTTAATGTGCTGTGTGAGATAGGGATTTAATATTTACTTCATCTTGGCAGCCAATTCTCCACAGCACATTTAGTGAATAGTCCATTCATTCCTCACTTACTTGCACTGGTATTTCATAAGCACATTGAAGGGCTATTATTTTTGTGCATTTTATTCCCCACTGTACCTCTAGTATGAACAAGGGATGCCCAATGATTATTGTTGAATAAGTATTTTCCATGTACATGGAAAATATATTTCACCTTTAAAAAAAATCCTAGCTCCATTCATGCTAATGAGTTCATCATTTTCTGAATAACCTCAGAGTTTCTTTAAGCTTTCATACATCATATGTACAAATTTTTAATAATGCCTAAACCTAACCTTTATGAATTTAATCTAGATCAATCCTAAATGCAGTAATCTCTTCTTTCCCTTTCCACTCTCTCTAATGGTCCTCTTTTTTTTTTTTTTTTCTTCATTACTAACTTGTTAGGAGGATACAGAAAGCATCCTCCTGTAAAGTGAAAAAAGCTGTTACCTTTCCTAAGATTGTGTATTATCTGTCAAAACTTTTGGAATATTTGAGAAAATGAGATAAGTCATGTAGGATACTTAACACCATGACTATCCTACAAAGTCACTTGTTGAATGTTAATCTCCTTTCATTATGAAGATGCTTAGGAACTGATGTTTCTGTATTTGCTAATTTAACTTTTTTTTTTTTTTTTTTTTTTTTGGTGGGGTGGGGAGGGAGACTGGCTATGCCCAAGCGAAAGAACATGGGTTAAGACCCATTCATTCTGGTTAGTCTGGGTTTCATCACCTTGTATGTCAAGATCTGTTACCTTTCTGAACTTATATGATGATGTGAAATTTTAAGGTTATTGTGGAAATTTAAAGATATTTATAAAGTCACTACTACATCATCAGACATTTAGTGAAAGTGTTTTCTTCCTAGTTTATTTGAAGAGATCAAGACTTAATCATTTTTAAAGGATTCCATAACCTAACAATCTTATTCATAGATGCTCAAAAATTTTTGATTTAGTGATAAATAAGGAAAACAAAGCATACTGGAAAGAAAGACCATGATTTCTGAGTTTCTGTGCTGTTTCTAACACTGCTATTGTCTGTGAATTTAAGACAATCTGGGTATTAACAGTGTGATATGTTTGTATATGCATGTTAACTCTAATTTACACTTTAGGATAAGTTGGTGTTTATAGTACCCTACTCAGGAATCCACACTTCAGAGGTGGTTAAACAGCATATCATATGAGGCACACCAGTCAGACATCAACACTTTCAGAGGTGGTAACTTGGCACTCTTATATGGAAATTTACACAAGAGAGATTTATTATTAGCTAAGGAGAGTTGGAAATAATTTTCCATCAGTGAAATTAAGGTGTTAAACATAGGTGGCTGCTTAGGAAGTTTGTATATATCCCTGATGGCAATTGCATGAATGAGGTGTAAGAATTCATCAAACTTGACAGTGGAATAACATCAGTGCAGCTCTTTGGGTCCTGTGAACTAGATCCCTGCCATGTGGGCCTACAGAAGATGGACTGGGTCTGCCATCAGTCTCCCTGAATCTGCCTCCTGAGAGCCTCTTGAGCCTGCTAATCGGCAGAGCTTATCTACTGAACACATCATATAACTCTCCTTTATTTCCATTTGCTAACAAGCTTTTACATTGTATAGAGAGAAATTTAGTCCTAACCCAAGCTACTAACCCAGTAGCAAAGTTGTAAGCTAGAGGGGATATTGGTTTGCATTTACCCCAGGAGAGGCTCTCTGTGTTTAAAGAAACTGTGGTGTGACTCAGGAGTTGTTGTTGTTTTAATTTATTTTTGAGAGAGTTTGGGGAAGGGGCAGAGGTAGAGGAAGAGGGAGACTCTTAAGCAGGCTCTACACTCCGCATGGAGCTGATGTTGGGGTTCCATCTTATGACTTAGATCATGACCTGAGCTGAAAGCTCAGTCGGCTAAGCATCTGACTCTTGATACTTAGGCGCCACAAGAATTTTCTTGCAAAGCTAAAGTCCTGATTTCTAGACTTAAATTTTTAATGTGTTCATTTTAACTCCCTAACCAGGGAATCAGGACAATGTTATAACTGGTTCAAAGGAAAGCCCAAAGAACAAACCCATAGATAGATCTGGGAAACTGAAAATATGCAAACAGGTGTGTTGGGGAACTGAAAATATAGGTGTGTTGGGATCTCCAAGACTTATCAGGCTCCAAGATTAGACTGAAGACTCCCAGGACTCAAAAGCTATTCTTACAGTTCTGGATTACTACAGCAAAAGGAGGCAGATTAAACACAGACTCAGTAAAGGTAAAAACCACATGCGGCAATCTGAGAAGAAGCTAGTCATTAGCTTCCAGGTGTCTCCTCTCTGGAGTCACACAGGGATGTACTCAGTTCTTCCAGTAATGTGACAACACATGTGAGGCAAAGTGCACCTGAGTGTTGGTGACCATGGATCTTCACTGTAGTCATATAGATGTGTGGTGCCCACCTGACCTCAGCTACTCTGACTCCAGCCCATCCACAGAGCAATAAAAGGCTTTCACCGCAGGTCACATTGTTAGGGCAAGCTTAACTAGCCAAAATGGTCCAGAGAAGCTCAAAGCCTAAAACCCTATCAGGAAGAATAAGGACCTGGAGGTTTTTTCCTTGGAAAGGGGGGCAGGTTCCAGTTCTGACAACAGGCCTTTTTTTGGGAATGTACAGGATTTGAGAAATGCAGACTTGCTGAATTCTCTTCTGCCCAAGTGTCCAAAGCATCCCTTCCTTGGGGGTGAGAGGAGGGGAGAGGTGCTTCTAAACAGAATTCATTTTCAAGTCCGTATATGATTTTTCCACTGATACCAGTTATCTATACTTGCAGAGGTGTAAATGGCTCCAATGGAATCAGAATCGACTAACCTTGAAAGCACAGTTCATTTGCGCAGCCCAGAGAAGGCAAACCTTGGGCTTTGTGGCTCAGCAAACTGGCTGAAGTTCTCTACTACAGTGATCCTCCCCTAGTGAGCTCCTGCAAAATGTTTTGGAACACAATGTTAGTTCACAAAACTACAGATCTTCTACCTTGTGATCTTTTTTTTTTTTTTTCTGTCCTCCAAGAAGTATCTCAGGGTGGGAAGTACAAACTGTATCCCCAACCTCCTGTTTCTCCAGGTGAGGCACCTCCCATCCTAAGCCACCCCTTCTAACAGCTTTCAATTAACTCTTTAAATTAGTAAACTGGAAGGTTCTTTTTCTATTTGAGGCTTGCTCCTATATTATAAGGTATCTTCTCATTGGCTTCACTGGGAAATAAGTATAAAACCTGAAATATTTTTCTGTGAAGATTATGTGTGCATATGCTTGTATGTTTGAGGGAGATAATAGATGGATTGTATCACAAGGCAATAGAAGATGCTACAAACAAGATGGGAGCAATGGCCTTGGTTCCTTATGTGTAAGGCAAACTTCCCATGGTTTAAGGAGGCAACCTCAAAATAGTGAATCTATGAATAACTAGCATTTAGAAATGTGACAAGTCATTTTTCCCTTTTAAAAGGGGGAGTGGTTGCTGGACTTTTGTAAGAGGTGGATGGCCATTGATAGGATATACTGAGTGTGGGGGAGGGCTGTTATAAAAAAGGGAGAGCATGATCTCAATGTACTAACCTACGTGCATAGAAAAGCTCTAGAAATCTATACATTGCGCACAATAGTTTTCTGGGGTCTGTTGGGATTATGAATGTCTAATTTTCTTTTGCTCAATAAATTATAAATATTCTATGATGAACCTCTTTTATAAGAAAGTAAACAAAATATTTTTGTCCTCATGAACTTCTGGGAGAATAACTCCGTACATGTCCTATTACCTTCTACAGCTTTCTTTCCAGCTATAGAAAGAAAACCATGAAATGAGTGGAATTGGATTATATCTGGTACTTCATTCAGTTGCCCTAAACTCAAACTCCCACTTTATCACTTTACCATTGATGGCTCTAAATTTAAAAAAAAAAAAGGGGGGGGAGGGGCCTGCTTGGGATTTTTCTCTCCTTCTCTCTGCCCCTCTCCTATTCATGCTGTCTTTAAAAATAAATAAAACTAAAAAAAAAAAGTATGTTCTTAATGGCATTGGAAAACAAAAACTATACTTGAAGAGAAATGTAACTCTAATCAGGCTAAAAAAATTATTCTAAGATTATTTGGATAATTTCTTGTATAGACTAATTGGTTTGAGTGGGAAGAAGGAAGTGGAGGTAAAATGACCTAATGCAGAATTTCCCAACTCTGACACTAAAGACATTTTAGGCCAGCTACTTCTCAGTAAGGACTATTTTGTGCATTATAGGATGGTTAACCTCATCTCTAGCCTTTAGCTATTAGATGCCAGTGGCAACACTCAAGTTGTGACAACCAAAAATGTCTCCAGACCTTCCAAATGTTTCCTGGAACAATGTCCCCTTAGTGAGAATCACTTGTCTCAAATTTCTATATGTGGGGCTTTGTAAGTTAGAATTATTTTTAGTGGTTTATGACTGATAAACCTCAAATAATGGTTACTTTAAAAAGCTTATTTCTTATGTAACAGAAATCTGAGGAATACTCAGAGCGTCATGGTAATTCTATGGGTTCTTCAAATTTCTGTTCCTGCATTTTTCTACACTCAGCTTCCATTTTCAAAGTCCTCTTAGTTGAAATTGCTGTTGAATATCCAGTCACTGCACCCATTTTCCTGGCAAGCATCAAGAGGAAAGGCCAAGAAGTCTGAGAAGCCTGCATTCTCTTCCTTTGAAGAGAATTCCTGGAAATCCTGTACTCTTCCACTTCATTTCATTGGCCAGAAGTCAGCCATACAGCCCCCGCTTAGCTGGACAGAAGACAAAAATGCAGTCCTGTTAAGCACACCATCTTTCCAAATCTCCATAGGGGTTTCAATTAGAAAATTAAAGGTAAATGGATACTGGGATTATATTCTCTTAACCTTCTATATAACATTACAGATGAAGTTTTCTAGAAAGCTGAGTCCAAAGAAAATATTACCAATTACTATAGAATATCTGTTGCAAAATAAAACATGAATGTTAAATAGTGAAAACCACCTAATTGAATTCCCTGAAATAATAGAAATTAGAAAATCCTGGGTTTGTCCCAGTATTTGAAAACCACCCTAAAGCCTTTATATTTCTGCCTAGACCAATACAGGATGGTGAATATCATTAGGTCTGTCTTCAAGAATTGGTTTCCTTACAAAGGCTTCTTAGTTTGTGTTCTGAAAGTAGAATCTGAGATGAAGATCTCCATGTAGATAGTTCATTTGGGGAGTCCTCTTAAGGAGCAGGAGTAAAGCTGAAACCCAGAAGGAAGGAGAGACCACACAAAGATTTTTTTTTTTTGAGAACGTATTATTGAAGGCTTCTGTGAGTGCAGATTTAGCAGCACCTCCTGAGGAGTCTTATGAAATGAACTTTAAAACTACCTACCTGGGTGTCCAATGTGATCAGAAGACCCTGGTATGGGCAAGGCTGATCATATGTCTGTCTATAATGGAGAGCAGTATTTTGTTGTTTGTATGAGTGAATGATGGTGGATGCTGGGTAAAGGGGACATGGATAGTGGCTCCAAACATCCTCTATTTTATTACCTCTTAGATTACATGCTTGTTGGCTCTTCTTCCCTTGATATTAGCTGAGTCAGTCATCCAAGGGCCTGACCAGCCTAGAAAGTCTATGACCACTTACATATAGAAGTCACTGCAAGGAGATAGCTGGAAGTCCAGACTCCATAGGAATTGCTAGGTCTCTGTCTTCATGTGGTCTAAGAGCCTCTTTCTCACCCTGAAGGCTCTCCAACTGTGGGTTTTGTTGTTTTTCTAAATACCTTGGAAACCAAGGAAAAGCCTTTACCTAAATGTTCCATCCTTATTGGTCAATAGTGGCTTCAAGGAGATTGACCTTCTTGTACTCCTGGGAGTTCAGGAGTGTGTACAGATGCCTGGAAATGTTGTCTCACTCACTGGAGTTGAAGAAGTGGGTGCTCTATTGTGTGGATGGAAGTCCCTTCAGACTGCCTGCATGAGGCTGGTTGAAGGCTTCACCATACTAGTCTTCAGGAATTGGCTGGAACAACAGGTGGGACACGTAGCATGAGGTGGGGCACAAGGGGTGGCAATGAGTTGGATGATTAACTCTATAGTTCTGGAAAACAGATGAAGCTTTTTAGTGTTAGAGCATAACTTGAATACTGTGGAGAGAAGTTCTGCAGTACAGAGTATAAATTTAGAAATATATGGGAGATCAACATGCACACATATATAATCAGATCTTGCTATTAGTTTAGAATCTATTTTTCAAAGTGTTTAAGTCAAAAGTAGGAGCTGTTACACATCAGTGTGGGTTTCTGCATTAGAGTCACACTTCATGTATGGCACTAGCTTGTGCCACTTTAGTTCTCTTTTGGACATTATGTGAATACTTCATGAACAGACTTGACTCCCAATGGCAGGGAGAGGGTTTGGGGTTTTACAGTACCAAAGTGGTATAAAAGTCTTCAAAGGAGAGGAACATGCTTAATGTTGAAATTTCTGTATTGGTTGAAAAGTGTCAGTACTTTGAATGAACTGGTGATGAAGGACTTCTACTTTCTGATTGTTGGCTTTTTAACATTCTGAAGGGTATACTCCCTATTAGTGAACCCTGAGAGAAAGTCAACTGATAACTGTGTGTATAATAGCTGGAAGAAATTCTTGTTGCAGATGTATCCAACTTTAGGATATTTGAAACCTATTGCCAATGTATATATTGAGAATGAATTTGTGGAGGGACTGTTCTTTAACAACACTTAAATAGAGCCGAATCATTTAAGCTGATGCTTATACGAACATATCCCAGAGGCTAACTACGATCTGATTATAATCCATTCTGACCTTAAAACGCCCACTGGATTTTGACTTTGGTGGGGGAGGGGGGGCAGTGATAGAAGATTCTGATCTTGTCATTTGCATATATTGCTTTATCTAGTTTAGCTTAAATTCTATTTAACTGAATTTTGGATAGTCTGAGTTTTTGTAATGGCTTCACTGTAATTAGAGTTAATTTGGCTCAGCATTATTGTTTATAATCCAAAAGGAAACCTAAGAGAGAAGTCTTACCTGAATGGGACTTTTAAAAACTTTTTTAACATTTTTTATTATTGACAGAGTGAGACAGAGCATGAGCCTGGGAGGCGTAGAGAGAAGGGGAGGCACAGAATCTGAAGGAGTCTCCAGGCTCTGAGCTATCAGCACAGAGCCCAACTCAGGGCCCAAACTCACAAACTGTGAGATCATGACCTGAGTTGAATTCAGACGCTTAATGGACTGAGCCACCCAGGCAACTCTGAATGGAACTTTTTGAGTTGATGAGGAACTTCTTCAGTTTCTGTTAAACTCCCTCCCCCCAATTTTATAGTATGAGAACATAGAGCTCTCTAGATGCTTAGAAATCATTGCTTAACTCTCTGTGGAAGTTTCTGGCTCTTAAGAAATAAACAGTTTGATTTTGAGCTAAAGGGAAGAACAGGCATAGAAACACAGCTGGGCATCAAGTAAAAAAGAATAGTAAATGAACAGAAGAGATCCCATTTGCTGAAATTCTCATAGCAAATCAGATGACAGGAAGGTTTGTTGAAAAACTGGGCAAAGGAGAACCAGTAGCCAAGTAATTTGCTTTCAATTCATCAAGTATTGAGTCTGTAAAACTAAAGATCTGGTTTCTGTTTACTGAGCCTCTAAGGAAGCGGGTTCACTACACTATTTCGGCAATAGCCTTACAGCCTCCTAAAGTTACTTAACATTTATGAGAAATAGCTTAAATAGCGTTTTTTAAAAGTTTTCAATAGAGAATGATAATCTAATCCAGGCTATTGGGCCATGTTCAGGAGTGGTGGGTGGTTAATTCTTCCTATGTTCAATGTTCTTGCTCTAGATCAGCCAGCACTCCGACAGGAAAGGTGTAAGCAACAGCCCCTGGCCTGTGCTGTCTCTGGAAAGCAGAAACTCCTGATTGAGTTTTTTTACTTTTATAGGACAAATTCCTAAATACCCGGTGGTCTCCTTTTCCATTGGATCAGATAATTTCAGATCAGCTGAGGAAAAAAAAAAAAAAATGGAACTCCGTAATTAGAAGCTTAGGGGCTTCAGCAAAGCTCTTTATAGAACTTAATTCTTCTCCTTGAAGAAAATACAGAGGTACAACTTGGGTCCTTGGCTTCTATTGTAAATTGACTATTTTCCAGAAATACTCCTTCCCCACTCCTTGATCTAGGTGGGAAGAATGTATTTGCTTTCCCCTTTAATGTGGTCTTGAGTATATGACTTATTTGATGGGATGTTAACAAATGAGAATTGAGGCTTAAAATGTCTGTTTGAGGTGGTCTCCTTGTGTTCCTGGCTTTCTTAATGCAAAGATGTGTCTTGGTTAGCCTTTTGCCCAATGATCATGAGAGGGTTTTGTGGAGCTGACCTGAATTGAACCATGTTCTAGATTCCAGGTCAAACTAAACTCTGTTCCTATTATATGTGACCACCTCCTGTTTGTTTTCTGTATCTTTGACGAAATTGTCAGTTTTTAGTGGAAGTAGATCTATGGACTCTTCTTAAATTCCAGTTAACATACTTTATAATATTAGTTTTAGGTATAGAATTTAGTGATTCATCACTTACAAAGAACACCCAGTGCTCATCACAACAAGTGCCCTCCTTAATCCCTAGCACCCATTTAACCCATCTTCTCCCTGAACCTCATCCACCTTCCCTCCATTAATCCTTCATTGTTCTTTATAGTTAAGAGTCTGTTTCCTGTTTTGCCTCTCCCCCCATGCCCCTGTGTTTACTTGTTTTGTTTCTTAGATTCCACGTATAAGTGAAATCCCATGATATTTGTCTTTCTCTGATTTATTTTGCTTAGAATGATACTCTCCAGCTCCATCCATATTGTTACAAGTGGGAAGATTTCATTCTTTTTCATGGCTGAGTAATAATCGTGTGTGTGTCTGCATGTGTATGTATGTATAATACCACATCTTTATCCATTCATCAGTCATAGACCTTTGGGCTCTTTGATCTATATACTCTTTGAACCTATCCATGGACTGAGGAGACTTAGCTGATGGAAATGTTTCCTCCTGACTCAAGGCCCCGACCTACCTTTTCTTAAAGGATTTATTTTAGAAAACTTACAACTGTTCATCATTTTCCCTTCTGTTCCTTTTGAGATCTAAAGCTTTGCTCAGCTTCTTGCCAGTTTTACAGCTATGGGATGTTTTTCTATAGGACTTAAAAGCCATCCCTGTGAAATGTAACTATCAAGGAGATCACGCCCCTTTCCCCAGCCTCTGTGGAAGGTAGGAGCTCAACTTCAACAAGTGCCAATTATCTAACACAGATGGCCTAATGGCATTGAACAACTTGCCTTGAGTGCCATGGTGTACTTTGCCACTAGATCACCTCCATGCCAAACTCTTTTGCCTCCATCTTCATCCCTTATTACAATCCTCTTTGTCTTCCTTGCTTGTTCATTCAACCAGTTCAGTGAAATTTTCCTTTGATACCAGAGTCAATCTGAAATGTTGTAACCTACCCTAAAACAAGGGCTGTTGCTGAATCACCACAAGATAGAGGCTCCACTAAGGAGAGACCAAGAATCTACAGTGGGACTGTGCCCTCAAAGACGGCTTTGATAGTAGACCATTATTGGGCCTCTTAATGGATGAGATTACATGAAAGAGCAATAACAGACTTGGTCCTGAGATCATGAGATTTTCCCAACCCTAGGGACTTCTTGAAGTCTCTTGGAAGACTTTGAGGCATTTGTGTTTCAGTGTAAGTCAAGGAATGTTAAGCTGGTGATGATTCAGAATTTGGTAGGAATCTGAGTGTTCATATCAAGGAGACCATTTCTACTTCTAGAACAGAAGTCTGAGACCTACAAGTTATAACATAATTTTTTTCTTCATGATATGGCTAATACCTGCAGTGAGCTTTTACATATAGCAGTGGCTGCTCCTTAAGTCACCATGGGACCATCCGTGGATTTGGTCTCTGTCTTCATAGTTCAAGATTATGGTATACTATCTAAGCACATTGATGTAGAAAGGCATGAAGAAGGTGGTAAAGGGTATATACCAGTTGCCTTTTAATGAAAGACCTCAGAATCTCAACTTCCACTTATGTTGCATTTTCTGGAATCTTGCTATAGCTGCAAAGGAAGCTGAAATGGATGCTGAGGTCTTAAGTGTTATAGGTGTACATACGTTTAGTTAAAAGTGTTTTATTACAATAGAAGACCAGAATTCTGGGACAAGTATGAGTCTGACACCGTTCATCCTATTGGCCCCTTAAATTGCTGTACACCCCCTTATTTCCACTCCTGGAACTGCTTACCACTTTTCCAAAAGAATCTATACTTCAGTCTCCTCTACCTCCAGGTGTAGGGTCTGTATTATTGTAACCATTTTGGGAATGTTTTAGATGTAGCTTATTTGGTCTGGAAGATGGTAAAAGATGAATTTCCCTCCCAGACTCCCAATATGGCATGGTGGAGTGGGGACAGGATTACCATAAAACATCCTATTAAGAGGAGAAAGGGTCATACATTAGAGTCCCCAGGTTGCTGGGCCAAGGTAGCAGTTGCTTTTCTTACTAGTAACTGATTTGTAAACCTACCTGGAAAAGTCTCCTTCTGCTTTCTGGAAGGGATCTTTGTCCTATTGTCTTGGAAGTTCTTCATTACATCTCATCTTTCCTATGTCTGAGGTGGGCATTAGATATCTTGTCTCTTAGGAACTACATAGCTATCATTCTTTGTTTCCTGCTAGTGCAGGTTAGAAGGTCTAGGGATGGTGTTAGGAATGGAAAACTTGGAGATTTTTGTAAGGCCAAGCTTATGATTTCTTTGGAAAAATAACTAGGCTTCCAACTTCTGCTTCATGTTAACCATAGCCAAACCATAACTGCACATAATTCTTAAACTACTCTGGCCTTTGACTGACTTCTGAGTTTAGTCCATTCCCCTTCACCATCATGTAATATCCCTCGAAGAGATCTGTATCCACCAGCATAAGGTAAAAAGAGACCATCTAAAATCTCAGCCACTTGGGGGGTAGGGAAGGTTTGGCAGGAAACTCATCACTGTAGTCACTTAGAGACCTGGGCTGGCAGAGTTGGTTTTTAAACACATGCCTCCAGGATAATCAGTGTAGGAACACGGGAATATACTGAACCATTAACTGGTTTTGATGATTCTGTTAAGAAATTGTGCAATTCTATTCCTGTTTTATTGCTCACAGAAAGTTTCTCATCCACACCTAATTCCACAAAGAATGGAGAAGTGTAATCCTACATGTATCTAAGGTAAACAGTTGTGAGGACTATGCTACTTGTAGTAATGGGTTTAGATGGTAAGGCAACTTTCTTAATCTGATTTTTGTAACTAAGATGGCTTCCATTGTCTGGAACGTTCCATTGAGATGGCAAAGTATTCTCAGCAGAAGATGCTTGCAAATCTTGTTTTTAAGTGTAATCTTCTGTTCAAACTATTCCTCACAGCATTATTCAAACTGTTTCAACTTTTAGTAACAAAGAAGCTGGTCTTTTCAGTGTCCTGAGGATCTAAATTAACAGGTTCTCCACTACTCAGATTTTAGGTCAGGTGCAGAAATTATTTACAGTTCCATCTCTTAGTCACAGAAGAATTAGCTAGGCATATTTAAGGCCAGGAGAAAGCTGTCCTAACCTCCATTGTGACATTTCTGTATGACCATATGTAAATAGAATGTCATGTACAACTTCTGAGAGCCTTTGTATAAAATATCTGTACATACGGTTTGTAATTTTCTCATCCCCCCTCAATTTTGTTGCTTGGCCTCTAGATGGCCTAATCTCAAAATAAAAAATAATGAATGCCACCACCTAGGAAAGGTAAAATGGTGATCAGGAAGAATCTGTCCCTGAGAACTTCGTGGAGCAGAAATCTCATACTAGCTGCTAAGAATGAAGGTTTATGTCCCTCAAATTCATATCTTGATAACCTAATTCACAATGTGATGATATTTAGAGGGTGGGGTCCCAGGGAGTTGATTAGGTCATGAGGGTAGAGCATTCATAAATGGAAATTGTGCCTTTATGAAGCAGGTCCCAGAGGGCTTCCATCCCTCTCTCTCCTTGCTCATCTTATGAAGACAGGATGCAAAGCTGCCATCTGTAAACCAGGAAGCGATCACTTACTGGACATGGAGTCTGCTGGTGCCTTGATTTTGGACTTTTCAGCCTCAAGGACTGAGCAGTGAATGCTAATTGTTTACCAGCCACCCAGTTTATGGTATTTTGTTCTAGTTGCTTCTCCACCAATGTTCTACATCAGTACACTCACAGGAGAGGAAAAGAAATTGCTTTCTAATTTGAAAACTTGTTTTCTTAGCACTATTGGATCTCGTCATTCTTTCTTAAATGTTCTTTCATTTTTTTTTTTTTTTTGAGAGAGAATGAGAGAATGAAAATGACAATGAACATGAGTGGGAGAGGGGCAAAGAGAGAGGGAGACACAATCTGCAGCAAGCTCCAAGCTGTCAGTAGAATGGATGTGGGGCTTGAAATCCCCAACTGTTAGATCATGACCTGAGCCAAAGTCAGATGCTCAACCAACTGAGCCACCCGGGCACCCCTGTAATCTGATTCTTATGGTTGGTTTCAGGGTCATGGCTACAACCTTTTAAAATGTCCAAATGTTTGGACTCTTAGCTGCCTGTAGCTTTCAGGACAAATATGTGATGTGGGATTTATGCTTCCAGAAGATTTTTTGATGGTTGAGTATCTTTGAGTATCTTCGCTGTTTTCAAATAAGTATGTATGTACTTCACTAGAAAGAATAGGTTTGCTCCTTGCCTGGAGTACTAACTATCCTTTTAGATTTTAATGGGAAAGTCAAATGTAAAGACGGAGGACAGGGTAGCTGATATGGTTGGTTTTTATTGTACCACTTCTTTTCAATGTCTACTTAAAATTTACCTTATTAGAGGTTCATCTAAATGAAGTTGGTCACTCTAAGTCCTTCAACTAACTTCCTAGAATATTAACTTCTAGCTTACTAGAAGCTAGAGTCTAGCTTTCTATTTCTGATTTAACTCAGAAATATTTAACTTCTGAGACTGCAAAGTATCATAGGTGTTGATAAAACAATATTAAATCTAAAAAAAAATCTTATGACTTCTCTTAGGGCATAACCTATTGTCCATCCAACAAAGAGTACGAACATTTAGTCTTTAGATCTAAGGTCTATGTTCTTGTTACAAGTATTTATCTTTCTCCGGGTTTCCTAAAGGGCAGCTGAGGTTAGAGGGATATATTCAACATCTCATTATTCTTTTTTAAAGGAACAGCCCGGCAGATTTGTCATTGTTCTCATAACAAACCCTTTTTTGTAGAGATGGAAAAGGCTTATTCCAGTGAATCATCTAGTCCATTTTTCTCTGCATGCTTTTTCAGGGTGGCTTCAGATTTAAAAGGATTTGAATATCTTCAAAGACCTTGTGGGGGAATTATTTGAAAACTATTTGTAACCTTAAGGTGTTTTTCATGTGAATGGATAAAGAACATGCTAAGACTAAGAAATCTAAGAGAACTACTCTCAGAATTGCTAGAGAAAGCTTTGTTTTTCAAGGTGGCTCTCTAAGTAATGGCATTGCTGTATTAGAAACTAAAAGGAAAAAAAGAGCTCTGAATCAAGAGGCAGAAACTCACTGTTGTTAGGGAAGAAGTAGTATTCAGTTTTCATAATTTTAACCACCACCTCTACAAGAGCCTTCAAGTGAAGGGGGAAAGCAGGGACCACAGCCATAGTTGGCACCACAGCCAGCGGGTTAGAACTGACCAAATGGTTTCAGAGCTTTCTCTAATTTCTCTCTAAGCTGGTGGCCAATGGAGTGAACTTTTGGTTTAATGGTGCTCCGGAAGAGGGCTCACACACACCAACATTCACAAATTACTGCATCTCTGCCACTTGGGAAGATAAGAACTTTGGGGAAAGAAAGTCCTTCATCCTCATTTTAATGACCTGCTCCCAGGAGCAAAGGGCCCAGAGAAACCTGTGCAGGCACTCTGTGGCTGTAAATGTGTTTTATAAAAGCAACAGCCCACCTAGGTCAGTTTCTCCAGATGGTCTGGAGCATTTCTAAGCTTCTTTCTTTGTCTTAGCCCTTTGTAAAGTACCCTTATTCACCACCACACCACCCCCTCCCTATAGGATAGGGATCCTATCCCCTATTCCTTCTGTAAGAGAACACACACACATACACTCGCTCTCTCTCTCGCTCTCACTCCCCCTAAGGAAAATGCCCAGTCTTTATTCCTGGATAGGGCCTTCCATTCTATTTGCATTAGCTGGGTTGGACTAAACTAGACGGAAGCCTGGATTCAGTCTTCTTCTAACTTCTTAATGTTAGATTTTCTTTCAACTTCTCACCAAAATAACCACCCACTTTCCCTTTCTCTATTCTAGGGAAGAATACTGTTTCTATTCCTCCTAACTGTTCCCCCCCCCCAATATTAACCTAAATAGTGTCCAGGTAGTCTGCAATTTTCTTGCTGTGCTTAAATCCCTCCTGCAAGTTAATGTTTAATCTAGAACCTTCTGGTTAGAAGGTTCCTTTTATCCTCAAGTTATATTCTGACCTTCTCCAGTTCACTTTGCTGAAAATCCTGATAAAATGGGTGAGCAGAGGAACCACCACCTGAGATCATGGCCTGTGTAGTGGGAAAAATCTGAAGTTGAACTCCATTACTGTAGATTAAACTCAAATTCTGCTGTAAACTAGCTATGTGATTTAGGGGCAAGTGATGTATTCTTATTATTTTTTTCCATATATTTGAAGTGCTAGTACTTGCACTAAAGACCATGGTATTAAGAATAAAACAATATAGGGAAATTGGGTGGCTCAGTCGGTTAAGCATCTGACTTTGGCTCAGGTCATGATCTCACAGCTGTGAGTTCCAGCGCTGTGCTGACCACTCAGGACCTGAAGCCTCCTATAGATTCTGTGTCTGTGTGTCTCTGTCTGTTCCTCCCTCTGCCCATCCGTCTGTCCCTCTCTCTCAAAAATAAACATTAAAAAAAGACTAAAACAATATACTTTATAACCTATGAAATATGATACATGGGTATAAAATCTGTGACAAGTGTATTAACATGTGTGATGAATAGTTTTCTAAAATTATCAGGTCTTCATAGTGCTCACCTTTATATATTCATTCATCCATTTTTAATGCATTTTTTCAATGTTCCGTATCTCTTCCTTTAGAATATAAGCCCCTTCAGAATAGTGGCTTTATCTGTTTTGTTCTTTACTGTATTTCCAGAGCCTAAAATAGTTATAGTATACTTGATTCTCAAAACAAACCCATAAATGGATAACTCTTCATGTGAACAATGTTATTATGTAAGGGAAATTGTTTATTTTATTTTTAAATATAATTTATTATCAAGTTAGCTAACAGGGTATACAATGTGCTCTTGGCCTCAGGGATAGATTCCATGATTGATTGCTTATATATAACACCCAGTGCTCATCCCAACAAGTGCTCCCTCAGTGCCCATCACCCATTTTCCTCTCTCCCTCATACCCCCATCAACCCTCATTTGTTCTCTGTATTTAAGAGTCTCTTTACGGTTTGCCTCCCTCTCTGTCTGCAACTATTTTTCCCCATCATTTCCCCTATGTTCTTCTGTTAAGTCTCTTAGGTTCTATGAGTGAAAACCTATTGTATCTGTCTTTCTCTGACTGGCTTATTTCACTTAGCATAACACCTTCCATTTCCATCCACATTGTTGCAAACGGCAAGATTTCATTATTTCCCCTTGCCAAGTAGTATTCCATTGTACACATAAACTACATCTTTTTTTTTTTTTTTTTTAATCAGTTGATGGACATTTGGTCTCTTTCCACTGGATACTCTTTCTTGCTTTGTCAAAGATTAGTTGACCATACATCTGTGGGTCCACTTCTGGTTTCTCTATTCCATTGGCCTATGTGTCTGTTTTTGTGCCAATACCATACTGTCTTGATGATTATGGCTAAAGACTGGGATTGTGATGCCTCCTGCCTCAGTTTTCTTTTTCCATATTACTTTGGCTCTTCAGGGTCTTTTGTGGTTCCATATAAAATATAGGATTGATTGTTCCAGCTTTGAGGAGCATGCCAGTGCAAATTTGATTGGGATTGCCCTAAAAGTTTAGATTGCTTTGGGAAGTACTGACATTTTAATAATATTCTTCCAACCAATGAGCATGGAATGTTTTTCCATTTCTTTGTGTCTTCTTCAATTTCTTTCATAAGTTTTCTATAGTTTTCAGTGTACAGATATTTTACCTCTATGGACAGGTTTATTCCTAGGTATTCTATGGTTCTCAGGGCAATTGTAAATGCAATCAATTTCTTGACTTTTCTTTTGCTTCATTATTGGTGTATAGAAATGCAACCAATTTCTGAACATTGATTTTTGTATCCTGAGACTTTGCCGAAACCATGTATCCATTCTAGCAGGTTTTTGATGAAGTTTTTCAGGCTTGCCATGTAGAGTATCCTGTTGTCTGTGAAAAGTGACTTTTTCGACTTCTTCTCTGCCAATTTTGACACCTTTTATTTCATTTTGTTGTCTGATGGCTGATGCTAGGACTTCCAACACTTAAACAACAGTGGTGAGAGTAGACATCCCTGTTGTGTTCCTGATCACAGGGGGAAAGCTCTCAGTTTTCCCCACTGAGGATGATAATTAGCTGTGGGCTGTTCATATATGGCTTATATGATAAAGTATGTTCCTTCTATCCCGACTTTGAGGGTAATGTTATATTTTGTCAAATTCTTTTTTATACATCTATTGACAGGATAATATGGTTCTTATCCTTTCTTCTATTAGTGTGATGTATCACATTGATTTCTTGCAAATATTGAACCAGTCCTTTAGCCCAGGAATGAATCTCACTTGATCACGGTGAATAATTCTTTTAATGTATCTCTGAATTTGATTTGCTAGTGTCTTGTTGAGAATTCTCGCTTCCATGTTCATTAGGGATATTGGCCTGTAATTCTTTTTAGTGGGATCTTTGGTTTTGGAGGCAAGGTAATGCTGGCTTCATAGATTGAATCCAGAAACTTTCCACTTATATACTTTGGAACAGCTTGAGATAGGTATTAACTCTGCTTTAAATGTCTGATAGAATTCCCCCAGGAAGCTGTATAGCCCATGACTCTTATTTCTGGGGAAATTTTTTATATCCATACCAGCAAAGAAATTGAATCAGTTCTGTTCAAATTTCCTATTTCTTCCCATTTGAGTGTGTTGGTATCTAGAAATGTGTCCATTTATTCCAGAGTTTTCAGCTTGCTGACATATAATTTTTCATAGTGTATTCTGATAATTGTATTTCTGAGGGGTTTGTTGTGATAGGTCTAACTTCATTCGTGATTTTACAGATTTGGGTTCTCTCTTCCTTCTGAGAAGTCTGGCTAGGGGTTTATCAATTATGTTCACTTTTTCAAAAAACTAGCTCTTAGATTCATCTGTTTTGTTGTTTTTCTTAGAATCTATAGTGTTTATTTCTACTCTAAACTTTGACTTCTCTTCTTCTGCTGGCTTTGGAGTTTCTTTGCTATTCTGCTTCTAGTTCCTTTAAGAGTGCTGTTAGAATTTTTATTAGGGATTTTTGTTTCTTGAGATAGGCCTGGATTGCAATGTATTTTCCTCTTAGGACTCCCTTTACTTCATCTCTAAGGGTTTGGACTGTCGTGTTTTCATTTGCTTCCATATTTTTAATTTTTTCTTTAATTGCCTGGTTGACCCATTCATTCTTTAGTAGGATGTTCTTTAACCTCCATGCATTTGGAAGCTTTCCAAATGTTTTCTTGTGGTTGATTTCAAGTTTCATAGCCTTGTTTGTAATCTGCAAATATGCATGGTATGACCTCAATTCTTTTTTTCTTTTTTCTCTTTATTTTTGAGGGCTGTTTTGTGACCCAGTACGTGATCTAACTTGGAGAGTGTTCCATGTGCACTCGAGAAGAATCTATATATTCTGCTTTTGGATGAAAAGTTCTGAATATATCAAGTCCATCTGATCCAGTGTATCATTCAGGGCCATTGTTTCTTTATTGATTTTGTTTGTTTGTTTGTTTGTTTTCTGGCTAGATGATCTCTCCACTTGATGTAAGTGGAGTATTAAAGTCACCTGCAATTACTGTAATCTTATTAAGGAGATTGCTTATCTTTGTGATTTTATATATGTTGGTTCTTTCAAGTTTGAGGGCATAAACACTTATAATTGTTCTTCTTGATGGATAGACCCATAATTATGATATAATGCCTTTCTTCATCTCTTGTTACAGCTTTGAGTTTAAAATCTAGTTTGTCTGATATAGGTATGGCTACTCCAGCTTTCTTTTGACTTCCAGCAGCATGATAGATGGTTCCCCATCTCCTCGCTTTCAATCTGAAGATGTCTTCTAGTCTAAAAGGAACCTCTTGTAGCCAGTATATAGATGGATCTTGTTTTTTTTTTTGTTTTTTTTTCTTTTTTATCATCCATTCTGATACCCTATGTCTTTTGGATCATTTTAGTACATTTATATTCAGAATTATTATTGAAAGATCTGGATTTAGTGTCATTGTGTTATCAATAGGCTTCCTGCTTATGGTGATGTTTCTGGTCCTT
This sequence comes from Hyaena hyaena, assembly GCF_003009895.1. Taxonomy (NCBI): domain Eukaryota; kingdom Metazoa; phylum Chordata; class Mammalia; order Carnivora; family Hyaenidae; genus Hyaena; species Hyaena hyaena. Next base: position 481,262 of record NW_024081543.1, read on the forward strand.
TGTAGTCTTTACAGCATTCCATTCACAGGTTGCCCTTAGGATCTCTTGGAGGGCTGGTTTAGTGGTCATGAACTCCTTCAGTTTTTGTTTCCTGGGAAAACCTTTATCTCTCCTTCTGTTCTGAATGACAGCCTTGCTAGATAAAGGATTCTTGCTGCCTATATTTCCTGTTTGGCACATTGAATATTTCCTGCCCCTCTCTTCTGGCCTGCCAAGTTTCGTGGACAGGTCTGCTACTACCCTTATGTGTCTACCCTTGTAGGTTAAGGCCCATTTGTCCCTCACTGGTTTCAGAATTCTCTTTGTCTTTATTTTGCCAGTTTCATATGATACGCCATTGAGAAGACCTATTCTTGTTAAATCTTAAGGGAGTTCTCTGTGCCTTCTGGATTTGGATGTTGCTTTCTTCCTGAGATTAGGGAAGTTCTTAGCTATAATTGGTTCAAGTAAATCTTTCTCTTCTTCTGGAACTCCTATGATACAGATACTATTATGCTTCATTGAATCACTTCTCTAATTCTCCTCTTGTCTAATATCTATTTCTCTCAGCTTCATTATTTTCCATAATTTTCTTTTTCACCTACTCTCCTGTTTCCTCCATCCTTGCTGTCATTGGATTTAGTTTACTTTGCATCTCATTTACAGCATTTTTAATTTGTCATGACTATTTCTTAGTTCCTTGATCTTTGCAGCAATAGATTCTCTGATATCTTCAATGTTTTTTTTTTTTCAGGCCTAGCTATCAATCTTATGACTTTTATGCTTAATTTATGATCAGATACATTGTTTATATCTGTTTTGATTGATTCTCTTGATGTCATTTCTTAAATTTTTTTTGGAAGAGAATTCTTTCATTTCATCATTTTGGGCTAGTTTTCTGTCCTTTACATGTTTTAATAGCTTGTTATGCATCCTGCACCTGTGAGCACCACCAAATTAAAAAGGGGTTCTACACTGTCCAGGGCCTGGCCCTTCAGGAGGTGTTTTTGGAGTGTGTTGTGTGCTCTCTGTTGTGAGTCTGGTTGCTTTGTCTCCCTACTTGTAGTGGTTTGGATCTTCCATCAAGTGTACATTGAGTTATTCATTGAAGTAACCCTGGAAAAATTTTAAAAAGGGGGGTGATGGTGGAAGAAGACTTATCCCATACAAAGAGAAATCAGAGAGGTGAATGAGCACACAAGAGAGGAAAATAAAGGAGAAGATACAGAAGAGGTGAAAAACAATAGATTAAAAATGTCTGCTTAAACAAACCAACAATCAGAAAAACCAAAATAAAGAAGGAAAGAAATAAGAGGAAGAAAAGGAAGTGTGTGTGGGTGTGTAATCATAAAATATGAATTTGCCTTGGAACTGGTAGCTGTGCTGTTCTGAAAGAGGGGACATCTAGTTTGGTCAATGTCAATCTTGCTTGGTTAGATACTCAGTGACCAGGCATGGAAGGGCGTGGTTTGGTGTAGGCAGATCCTGCCTCCACTGTGGACCCATTTTCTGTTCCCTGAAGCCCCACCTTGTTGGTGATGGAGAGGAAAAATGGCAATGCTCCATTCTCTCCTCCCCGGACTGGGTGACTCAAAGCACTATGTTCAGGCTGTCCTCACAGTGCCACTTGGGTATGAGCAGGCCAGTTTGTTCTGTTCCAGAGTCTCTTGTGCCTCCCAGGTGCTTGGCTGGGATTCAAATCCCTATGTTTTAAAGGATCCTGCTCTGTGCACTCTGGTTCCAGGGTAGAGCCAATCTGCCCAGTCAGCTGACAAAGGGTTTCTGGCTGGTGGGAGACTGCAAGGTCTTTTGTCCTTGGAGGCTGTATGCCTTCTTCCCACATCACTCAAGGGAGGGGACTGCTTTCTCCAACTGTGCTTCTGAGCTCGCTACCCAGCCCAGGACTGGATCCCTTCCTCCTCAGGTATGGGAACAAGGCAGCAGGCCCCAGTCCGAAGAAAGCCCCACAACCCTGGAATGAGCTAGAAATTGGTTCTTTGTCCATTTTTTTCTATTCCCCAGTCCATGGTTTTTCTCTTGTCTGAATGCAATCCTACATTTCCACAGCCTCTCTTTCTCTTCCTTTGGTCTCTCCTCAGAAGAGAAATCCCTCCAGGGTGCCTGGGTGGCTCAGTTGGTTAAGTGTCTGACTTCGTTCATGATCTCACAGTTTGTGGGTTCGAGCCCCGCATCGGGCTCTGTGCTAACAGCCAGCTCTGAGCCTGGAGCCTGTTTCAGATTATGAATTTCCCTCTCTCTGACCCTCCCCTGCTCACTCTGCCTCTCTCTGTCTCTCTCTCTCAGAAGTAAACATTAAAAATTAAAAAAAAAAAAAGAGAATCCCTCCCCTCTGTGACTCTGCTGCCCATTTTATCTCTCCGAGTTGGCAATCACATATCTATGGCCCACCAAGTTGTCCATGTGGGCCCTTGGAGATGTTTCTGTAGCTTGTAGCTCAGATACCTCAGGAAATTGCTTAGAGTTTTTCTAGATCCCATTCCAGAAGTACTTCCACGAGCCTTTTATTTACTACTACAATTTGAAGTCTGAGCATGCAGAAGAGCGTATTGTGACGCCATGGCATAAAGAGAATGAAGTGCCTTGTCCCTGCTATCTCCTTTCCACTACAGTTTGAAGCTCCATCTTTCTCATATTATGTATCTAGAATTCTATGGAATTCTATACTTTGTTTTATATCATGTATAGAAGTAATAAAAATAGTTCTACATATAAATGGAGAAAATGATATAATCCTGCAGATTTGAATCTGAGGAATACTATTGAATCATTTGGATGGAGGGGTGAGAATATTGTGGTACCTGGGAAAACAAATGTCTGCTTTGGCAGTCCCTAAATCTCCTCAGTTTTATGCAAACAAACCATGAATTGTTGGGGGGGGGTATATATAGATATCCTAGTGCATAGTATCCACAGAGAAAGATGTTTATGTCTTACTAGAAGAAACAGCACTGATGAATATTCATGAGATTCATCTTACCTCCCTGCAGGCACAAAATATTTGTATAAATATGAAATCTGTGCATAATTATGTGAAAGCAGACATTCCCCAGAGGCTAAATATGCTAACATAGTAAGAAAGGTCTCAACCTCCTGTAGATTTTATTAAATGAATTCAAGTCATTGAAAGGATGTAAACATCAAGTAAGAGCACGGTACTTCAGGGTGGTCCAAAGGAGCATAACTAGAAATAATGAGACGATGCTAAGTATAGGCAGGTTACTGGGGGAACATCTTTAACTATGTTGTACTTCACTCCATAGCTGTGCTTGCAGAAAGGCTTTCAAGCTAAAATTCAGTCTAATGAAATCTATTAGACTGAAATTACCTTTCTGAGGACATGATGAAAGTCTTATTCCTTGAAATGCTGAATGTGACTTGACTCCGTTTCGATCCATCTTAAAATTGGATTGAATGTAGAAAGGCAAAAAGAGCGTGTATTAGGTTATCTGCTTTGTCAGTGACTGGTGTGTGACCTTGGACGTTAAATTTAATGGCTTCGCATTCTCTTTCTTTTAAAAATACCACTTCATATTCTCTATCATGGTTCTAGATATTAAGCTCAGTTTTGCTTTCATGTTAGCAGTATTCTCTCATTTTAAGAATTCCTTTTTCTTACTGTGTAGTCAAATGCACAATGCCTTCTAGGTTTCCCGCAACCACAATGGCACAATAAAAAGTCTTTGGGTGGTAGAATATTCACACCATTAAATGCCAGAGAACAAACTTACTGGTGCCTTCCCTATCTTCCTGCTCCAAGAAGTTACAAGTTCAACTAGATGCCTGCCTGCCTATGTGAGCATTAGATGTGCAATGTTTCTTTTTTTTTTTTAATGTTTTTTTTAATTTATTTCTAGGAGACAGAGAGAGACAGCGTGAGCAGGGGAGGGTCAGAGAGAGAGGGAGTCACAGACTGAAACAGGCTCCAGGCTCTGAGCTGGCAGTCAGCACAGAGCGAGCCCGACGCGGGGCTCAAACCTACGAACCGCGAGATCATGACCTAAGCGAAAGTCGGACGCTCAACCGACTAAGCCACCCAGGCGCCCCTAGATGTGCAGTGTTTAGGATAGCTGCTGGATTGGGCAGATCTGTAGCAAGAAAATCCGGGAGAAAGTGCAAATCTCCTAAAACAAATCTTTTTCTGTTAAGGATTTACTATGTGATTTGACCACCTACCTCTATAAAGGGTTGGGATGTATAGTATAGATTCTGATATAATGAAAAACTATGATCTCCTCATTTTCAGGTTAATGAGCTCACTGGGGTTCTTGAGCTCCTTTTTAGAAATGGGTTAGCCATAAACTGAGTCTTCATGCAATCTTCCCAAGCCTTGCCAAGCTTCAATAGCCTGTCTTCTCACCTTCCTTTCTTTATGGCTGTATTTACACTTTCTGGGTAAAGAGACAAGTGGCAGTTCCTGCCTGGGACAAAATGTTAATGTAACAGGATCTTGCCATATGGCTCCATGTTCCCCAGCTGATTGAGATCCAGTGCAAATGTATATCTGGACCTATTTCTTCAAACCCTTCACTATTCTAAGATGTGAAACTGTTGATATTCCCTAGCTTGTGACCTTTTAAGCTCTTAGGGACCAATTCCTTGGGTGCAGGCATGGTGAATACACCATATGTATGATATCTAAAACATTACAAGTTATTACATTATAAAAGGGTCCGGTCTTCAATGCAAAAACATCCTTGATATAGTAGCGTTAGGAGACCTTCTTCCCCTCCAAATAGTGTTTTGAATACAGTCGACTCTAAAGTTCTGACCTCATTACGCTAAGGCACTGTGTGGTGTGTGAAATACTACACTGGTCACTTTACTGCCTAACTTCTGCTGATTCTTCATTTCCCACATGATAAAGTTAAACTCTAACAAGTGACCTATGAAAACTAAGGATATGGACCATTGTCTACCACTTAGTTTATGCTGCCCTTTCTCACATCAAAACTCAGCCACTGTTTTTCTAAACCTTCTACGTCTCTCCACCCCCTACCTACAAGTTTGTCAACCTTGCCTGACTGGACCACAGCTGCATTCAGTATTCTTGATCATTCTCCCTGAATGCTCCAGCTCTGCTTGTTCTTTGTCCCAATTTTTCCATCTTTTCTCTCTTCCTCTTCTACCTTTTTGTGTTTCTTTTTAGTTTAGCTATAAACACTTGAGTATTTGACTTCTTTCATTTTACACATCTATTCTGACTTGGCCTCCTAGATCTTCCTAAAGTGGCTCCCCTCACCAACTGCATTGCTACTGCATGGCTGTAGTCCCTTACCATGTCTTAACTGACCACTGTATCGTGTTCCTTAATGGACTTCTTGTGTCCTATCGTCTTTTCAAATGTATCCTTAATGCTGCAACCAAGAGTATTCTATTAAAAAAAAAAAAAAGATTTCATCTTATTAATACTCAATTTAAAAGGTACTCCTCACCTTTCTATTATCTAAACTGTTTCCCTTTTGAGAGGGAAAGGAACTGCTATGAATATTTAGGAAAACTGGCTGAATGCTCCTGCTTCCTTCATAGGATCAGTTTAAAAACAAACCTGTCCAAGTTGTTGAAGAGAACCTAGAAAGCACCCTACAATATGATGCCTTCCAATCTCCTCCTTATAATCTACAGATCCCAGATCTGGTAGTCTACATTCTAGTGATCGTGTGCCTTTCTTTATGCTAAATCTTCCAACTGGAATGCTTTCTCTTTTTTTCCACCATCCTTCCTCTGACTTCTGAAGACTTGAGAGACCTTCAGACACCTTGCTGTCTCCAAGTTAAGATCCCTTTCTATAGGGGCGCCTGGGTGGCTCAGTTGGTTGAGTGTCCGACTTCGGCTCAGGTCATGATCTCCTGGTTCGTGGGTTCGAGCCCCACATCAGGCTCTGTGCTGACAGCTCAGAGCCTGGAGCCTGCTTCAGATTCTGTGTCTCCCTCTCTCTCTGACCCTCCCCTGCTCACGCTGTCTCTCTCTCTCTCTCTCTCTCTCAGAAATAAACATTAAAAAAAAAATCCCTTTCTACAATGCTTCAGTGAGATCACATGCCCACTCGTCTCTGTCTTTGTCATGTTTTTATTTTCCTTAGAATATGAGCTACTTCAGGGTGGTGAAATGAATATTACATAGGACAAATAGAAGTTAAATTTCTTGAGTAAAAAAAAGGGGAGGGGTAAAAGTAGCTAAAGCAGAGGTCCTTGTGTGTGAATCGTTACAAGGGTTTGGCACTTAACTACATAAGAATTTTAAAATCCTATCGACTAGCAACCCTAGACCTAGTTTCTCACTCCAGGACTTTACATTGTGTGCTTTAGAGATTTGTGCCCTGTGGTCCCCATAGGCTCTGCCGATTCTGATTCCTCTCTTTGGCCATTTTCTTTCCTTTTTTGCCTCTATGTTTTATTCCATTAAACCCACTCATATGTATTTTTTCTCAGTTCCTTTAACTTCTGTCTGCTGGCAATTTTATTTCCATCTTTTTCATCTGATACTAGGGACTGGTAAGAAGGTAACAGCCTCAGTCCAAATCTGTCCTCAGAGTGTTTGGCCATTATAATTCAGCTGTATAGAAATATAACTCCCAAACAATAACTTCTACATGGTGCAGAATCCGTTGATAAATGCACACACCTATATTGACCCATCTATAAAGATGTACATGTGCATTGGCTCAAAGTTTTATATGCCTTTGTAGCTACTCTACACTTCATCTTCTGTTTCAGGAAGCCAATGATTTGCTTTTTAAAAAAATTATAGATTACTTTTGCAAATTATGCTATTTTATATAAATGGAAGAGTACAATATGCTCTTGTGCCTGACTGCTTTTCTCAAGGTGATTTTCTTGAAATGCTTTTTCATCGCTTGCATGATTGTTTCATAGTTGTTACTATATAGTAGGTCATTATATAGTTATATATTTTGTTTATGTATTTACTTGCTTATGGTCCTTTTGCTTCGAGTTCTTGTGTTCTGGATAAAGCTGCTATCATCCTTCAGGTATAGTAACTTATGTGAATATATCTCTCCCTTTTTCTGGGGTAAAGAAAATACTTAGAAATGGGATTTCTAGATAAGATGGGTGGGTATATGCTTAACATCATAAGACCATGCCAAAATGTTTTCTAAAGCAATTGTGATACTTTATGCTGCCAGTATTCTAGTGGTTCCACATCCTCACCTACCTTTGATATCCTAGGTCTTTCGAATTTTAGGCATTTTGGTGGGTATGAACTAGTATCTCATTGTGAGTTTAATTTGCATTTTTCTGATGGCTAATGCTATTCAGTATGTTTTCATGCGGCTATAAGCCGCATGATAGATGAAATATCTATCATCTGTGAAATCTGGAAATCTTTGCTCCATGTTCATAGGGTTCTCCAATTATGGAGTTGAAACAATTTTGGCTATTTTAGAGTTGCATTTCCAAAGTTCAAAGTTTTCTTGTAAATTCTTTTAAAAACCTGATAAAATTATAATTGGATGAACTTGACTTTATAGAACAGGAGAAAATGGACAGTTTAGCAATAGTGTCAATAAACACAACAAAACTCCATTTAGGTGTTACTTCTTCTCAGCCATGTTTGTAGTTTTTCTGGAGGTCTTGTATATATTGAAATTTATGTTCAGTTGTTTTGTTAACTTAGCTTGAAAAAGTATTTCCTTCTCCAATTACTTGTTACTGCATATAGAAATATAATTCTTTAATTTACAATAACTGTGTGCCTTGTCTGTGGCCATAAGTTCACTTATTAACCTTAGCAGGGTTTTTTGGTAGATTTATTTATTTATTTATTTATTTTTTTAGAAATCCTTAGGTAGATCTCCTTATGTATATGCAATCAGACTTTTTTCAATATATATAATTTTGTATATACCTGTTATTTTTCTTATCTTCATACACTTGCTACTATCTCCAGTAAAATATTGAAAAGATATGGTGAGAATTCACATCCTTGACTTGTTCCCAATCTTATGGGGAATGTAGTTTTTCATTGTTAAAATAGAATAGCAGCTGTAAGTTTCACAGATCCCTTCATTAGGTTGAGAACCTTTTATTCTGAGTTGTTTGTTTTTATCATAAATAGTATTGACCTCTATCAAAATTGTCCCTTTTATTTTCCTTATATCTGCTTTCCTTGTATAAAGCCTAGATAACCCTAAAATAGGATCCTCTTCATATTTTGCTGAATTGCATAACTGAAATAAGCAAATCCATTTATTGATGTGACTTTAATTATCCTTGCCAGTTTTCAGTATCAGCCACCTAGAATAGGGAAACCATCCCTACACCTTGCATTTTAATGGAGTCTGTGAAAGATTGATGGTACTTCTTTAAATACATGGGATTCAGCACAGAAACTATGTAGATCTGTACTTCCCTTCAAGGGAAACTCTTTTGAATTCAGTTTATTCAATGTTAATATATTACATAAATCTATGACTTCAGATTTCTATTTTTAGTTCACCTTTGCTTACATTTTCTTATAAAATTTTATTTATTGGCATCATTCATAAAATCCCTATATTATCCTCTTAATATCTATAGTTTTTATAGTAATACATTTCTATCTCTAATATCTGCCTTTTCTCCTTTTATTACTTTATTAGCCTAGTATGGTAAGTTGAATAGTATTCCCCAAAACTCCTGTCCATCTCTAACCTCAGATTGTGGCCTTATTTGCAATAAGGATCTTCAACAGATGTAATTAAGGCAAGGGTCTCCAGATGAGATCATCTGGCTTAAGGTGGGCTCTAAATCCAATGGTCATGACTTTGTAAGAGAAAGTGAAGAAGACCCAGACATGGGGAGGAGGGGACACCATGGGAAGATGGAGACAGAGCTTCCAGGATAGCTGTAAATTACCAGCAGCAACTGGAAAAATGACATGGAATGGATTCTTTCAGGTCGTTCAGAACAAACCAGTCCTACTGATACCTGGTTTTTGGACTTCTGGTCTCTGGAACTGTGAGAATAAATTTCAATTTTAAGCCACCTAGTTTGTAGTAATTTGTTATGGCAGTCCTAAGAAATCAGTGGCCTTGCAAGGTATCAATTTTATTAATCATTGAACCCCATATTTGATTTTTCTTAACTTTAATATTTTCTATCTAATTTCTGCTCTAGTTATTTCAATTTAAGGTGGTTTAAGGTGGCAACTTAGATCATTGTTTATATACCTCTCCTCTTTTTCTAATATAACCTTTTTTAAAGTATGAATTTCCCTCTAAACACTGTTTCACACATTTGGCCTGTTTGTATTATAACTCCTTATCTTTCAAACCATAGGTCAAGGGATCCGGCATTTAAGTTATATTTGGGAAGTTTCTATATATGTTAAAGTTTTAAACTTCTAATTCAATTCTATTTAGGTCTGATAACACAATTTTCACCTTTTGAGATGTATTGAGATTTATCTTCTGGCCCATTGTATGGTTTGTATTGATAAAAGTCCCAAGTACCATTGGAAAAATATGTATAATTGGCATTTGTTTTATATATAATGTAGAATGAACTCAAGTCAATTTAGATTGATAGTATTCTAATTTTTTTAATATCTCCATCTGATTTAGACTTACATTCTTCTCCCTTTAATTCTGCTAGCTTTTTATTTCATGAATTTTTGTATTTTCCTAGTTATCTACTTGTCATGAAATGACTCTTAATCATTGACAATGGTTCTTGTTCTACAGTCTACTTTTTGAGATATTAATGTAGCCAATAGCCAAAACAACTTTATTATGCTTAACCTAAACATGGTGGTTTGACTTATTTGTGTCTTTAACTTTAAAGTGCATCTCTTACAGGGGCACCTGGGTGGCTCAGTCAGTTGAGTGTACAATTTCATCTACGGTCATGATCTCATTGCTTGTGAGTTTGAGCCTTGCATTGGGCTCACTGCTGTCCATGCATAGCCCACTTTGGATCCGTCATACCCCCCTCTCTCTGCCCCTCCCCTGCTCATGCACACTATCTCAAATTAAACATTAAAATATATATTTAAAGTGCATCTTGGAGCAACTGGGTGGCTCTGTCAATTAAGTGTCTGACTCTTGATTTCAACTCCAGTCATGATCTCATGGTTCATGAGATTGAGCCCCACGTTAGGTTCTGTGTTGATAGCATGGGGCCTGCTTGGGATTTCTCTCTCTCTCTCTCTCTCTCTCTCTCTATCCCCAACTCCCCGCTCATGCTCTCTTTCTCAAAATAAACAGACTTATTAAAAAAATATATCTTACAGACAGGATATGGTTGTCTTAGTTATGATTCAGGCTGCCATCTCCACCTTCTAGTTTGACTATTCAGACCATTTACACTTAATATATTTCTTGATATGGTTGGGCTTTAGTATGCCCTTTGATATATGTTTTCCATTAGATCCTTTTGTTACTCTACTCCTTTCCTGCCTTCTTAGTTGAACTTGTTTTTTATTCTATTTTATTCTCTTGGGTTTGTAGCTATACTTATACTACATTAGTGGGTTTTATTTTTTGCTTTTTTTGTTTGTTTTTGTTTTTACACAGAAGACTTATGCCCATCATAGAGCCCAGGTGAGGCCTGAACTCATGACCCTGAGATCAAGTCCTGAGCTGAGCTGAAGAGTTGGGCACTCAACCAACTGAGCCACCCAGGTGCCCTAGGGGTTATTTGAGAGACAATAATATGTATTCTTAAGTATCAAAGTGTGTTTTGAATCAAAAAGTATGTAATGGCTCTAACCATGGCTTTGAGGTTATTTGGCTCTGGATGAAAATGGTCAAACTACGTCTGTTCATAGTTTTTAATCATTGGAAACCACTCACTACATAGATCTTCAGTCAGGGATTCAGCCAAAACAGATGATTTAAATAGGATGAGGGGCATTACCAAGCTCAATATTCCTGCTGACACTTTCTGACAATCTCAAAAAGAGATAATAAGAGGCAAGGGCTTAAAGTTAATGAAAATTTAATCAACTCAAAATCAAATGAAGAGGTGATGACACAGAATACTCTGACTAAACTTAACCAGTTAGAATTATTTTTAAAGCACTATTTTATTCATGCTCTTGAAATGAAGGATTTGCCATTTAATTGGAAATCTGCACTTTCTTTTAACAGTGGAACACTGTCCTTGACTTAGTTGTTCTCCAAAAAGTGCTTATTCATTTTTTATTTTGTGGATTTATTAGACTTGAGACATAATTCTTCATAAACCTTTCAATAAAAAATATATATAACTCCTTGCCATGGATATTTATAATATTGTCCTATATGTAGGAGTTATAAGTTTCACTATTTCATAAGTGTCTTAAAAACTACATTTTTGAGGGTCACCTGGATGGCTCAGTTGGTTAAGCAGCTGACTTCAGCTCAGGTCATGATCTTGCAGTTCATGAGTTCGAGTCCTGCATCAGGCCCTATGCTGACAGCTACGAGCTTGGACCCTGCTTCAGATTCTGTGTCTTCCTCTGTCTGTCTGTCTGTCTGTCTCTCTCTCTCCCTTCCCAGCCCACACTGTCTGTCTCTATCAAAAATAAACATTAAAAAAATTAGAGAAAAACAAACTACAACTTTGAAACCTCAAGATGAGTTAATGTTAGATTGATATTGATAGCTTTATTCTAGAATAAAATGGATGTTATTCTTTTACTTCAGTGTGCTGTATTTTGGGGACACAGATCACTTATTCATTTCCTTGATGTTCGGTCCAATGATGATAGTGAGAGAAACACGTCAACTGTATTAACTATTCTGTTAAATAAAATATTAAGATCTGTATGGAGGGGACCATGAAATACAAAGGAGGAAAACATAGCCATCAATTTTTCTGAGAGGAGATGTAGCTTCAGTTAAGGATGAGTGTGGGCTCCTCAACTGGTTAATAGGGAAACTGAGCATAAGGGAAACTGGCTGGGAGGAGGGAGGGGGGACCTGGTTCATTTAGGAAACTAGGATTTCATGATAGAGCACATTGTGGAAGAATGATGAAAGTCAAATTCCAGGGGACCCAAATTCCTAGGGGCCATACCTCTGGAACTTGGACTTCATCTTAGAATTAGATGGTGTGCAAGAGAGTGATTCACTTGAATTTTGGAAAGAACCTTCTGGTAAGAGGAAGAAGGACTTATTAAAATGAAGCCATACTGGAACTGGAAGATCAATTGAGAAATTTCTGCAATGATTAAGGGGGTAAATGATGGTTTAAACTACAGCAATCTCCAAGGGTGTGAAGATGGCCAGTTAGAATCATTATGAGAAGGTAGGTGGTTGCTCCTGACTGTTGGAAGGAAAACCTGTTCACTGCAAGTTTTCGTTAAGTTGATCTGCCCTTTAGTTTTCTAAAGGGGTTTATTAAAACCAGGACTTTATAAATCTAAAAATGAGAACAGCTGGGCCTGTATTGTGGAATAAACTTCACATGTTTCTACTGAACAATTAAATTGTATATTACAAAACTATAATTTGTAAAATAATTTAAATTCCTTCTGACAATGATGTTAATTGTAGCTCACTCTAAGGACAGAAATAGAATTCTTCTGGTTATTTTTTTTTCTGTACTATTTCAAAAATGTAACTGTTATTTTCTTCACAGGCAATATGATAGAGGTAATTCTCCATATTTTGCTTTCTGTAACCAAAATTCAGACTTAATGAGTCTTAAATTAAACACCCCTCTTAACCATTATCGCAAAATATTTTGCAAAGTGCATAATAAGTTCCCAAGCATGGCTACCGTCTTGTGCACAAACTCCCACACCAAGAGTTTGCGCCTCAGTTTGTGTAGGAAATTGGAAGAGACTGAAAATCTACTAGATCCCCTTGAAGTAGGGTGGGGAGTAGGAGATATTTATAGTGTATATGTGACTTCAAAAATTCTTGCTCCGGGGTGCCTGGGTGGCTCAGTCGGCTCCGGTCATGATCTCACGATTTGTGGGTTCAAGCCCCGCGTCGGGCTCTGTGCTGACAGCTAGCTCAGAGCCTGGAGCCTGTTTCAGATTCTGTATCTCCCTCTCTCTCTGATCCTCCCCTGCTCATGCTGTCTCTGTCTCTCTCTCTCTCTCTCTCTCCTCTCTCAGAAATAAATAAAACATTAAAATTTTTTTTAAAAAAATTCTTGCTCCATTACATTTTGTTTTTTCATTAGGCCTAGATGTATGTTTTTAATTTCAATCAGTTTTACACTTAGGTATGTCTCCTTCATTCCCTAATTTAGAATTTGTAGAACACAACCTTAAAGGTTTATTTTCTTATTGCATCATAAATGTTTCCAGAATTTAGTTTCCTCCCATAGAAATCAATACCTCCTTTCAAGATCATGTCACTTTCATTAGTTTCTCTTGTTAAAATTGCATTTCAACTGTTACAAACACTGTGAAGTGGGATATATAAAACTCTAAGACTACACTCCAAATCCATTCCAGCTACTTACAAGCCACATATCGGAGAGCTGTTGCTTGCCCCCTGAGGTCTGCTTTCTATATCTCTTAATGGGTGTGACCTTCTCTGTTTTGCAGGATTAAATGAGGTAAAATGTTTTAAGTTCATAATACACTAAGGAACTAGTATAGGTGCTTAATTATCTTGTTCCCTTTTATGCTTTCTTCTATCAGAACTTCTTCCTGTTAATCTTTTCATCCAAGGACGTTACCTCTCAACAGAGGAGGAATTCCTTCCTAAGGGAAACTTGGATATCTGTGGGGCTTTGTGGTTGTTGTAAGGTTTGGAAGCTGCTAGTGGCCTTTAGTAATTGGTGGAGATACTTGACATCCTGCAAGTCAATATTTTTCTAGATCTATTTGTAATTATGAGATTATTACCCAATCCTAATCTACATTCAAACATGAGGTATTATTTTTGCATAGATCTAATATACACTGAATTTTCTAGGCATGCTGCTTCTAGGCGTTTGTGGAATGATTTCACTTCGATAGATAGCTTTGCTAAAATTTGTTTACCATTGTGGAAAATGTTATTAATGACTATTCCGCCTTTGAAGTTACAAAAAGATACTCCTGTATTGGTCTGCCTTTGTAGCTTTCATATTTAAAAATCTTGGAATATTTTTTGGTCTGGCTACTTCATTATTTCATCTAGACAAGTGGTCCCAGGACCATTAATATGCAAAACATACTTATTAGAAACTATGCTTTACATGACTTTTAGGTCCCTGAATTGATTTGAAAGTATCTTTTATAAGTAGATCAGCTAGAAATTGTACTTTAGGATTTGGGGCAAATTTTTACTTAATTTGATGTGATGGTTTGAGAGCTCCTGGCCTAGGCCACTTACTATTTTTTTAATCTGGTTCTTAGTGAGTGGTAGACTGAGCCCAGGGGCTTCTCTGGAGATCACGAACTGTATGTCCGTGATCTACTGGTGAGTAGTACCTGTTCTGGCCAGTTGGTTTCCATTGGTCTCTTAACCTTAAGAGTGACCTGCCAGATTTGCCTTCTGAGTCCTGCCAACCTAGGAGTATTGACCCTAACATCTGTGACTCTGAAAAGACCCATTGGAACAGTCTTATGAAAAGAACTACTTTTCAAGCATTCAAGCTATCTCACGACTCCTGTTTAGCTACCTGCATTTCTGTTCTGGCTTCCTCTGAAAGTGGGGATTTAATCTGTTCACTTTTATACAACTACCTTGTAAGTTAAAATAACTTGCATTAAACCATTTCAAGTCTCCTTAATTTCCTATGAGAATAAGTATGACTTTTTCAATTTAGATGAGTAATATGAGGCACCACTTACAGCCAGTAAATTCTACAGCAATATTCTTACCTCTGTTGATTTATATTTTAGTTTTTTAATAATACACTCTAGCAAACTGTGTGACACTTTCATTATTGTCTACATGGTTGGGGTTAAAGACAAAGCCTGCATCCTATATAATCCCTTTAGAAAACATTGTGTATACTTCCTCAATTTTATGCTTCTTTTCAAAAATCTTACAGATCTCCGAACACTTTGACGAGTTTTTCCCTCCTGACAAGAATATATACGTAAATGAAATGGGATTTCTGGGGTTTTTTGTTTTGTTTTGCAAGATACTTATTAGCAAAATATTGAAAAATTTAGAAAATTTTTTGCGGTAATTTTACAAACTCCATATGAGTAGAGTGATTTTCATGTGATCCCTCTGAGGTGTGTGTGTGTGTGTGTGTGTGTGTGTGTGTGTGTGTGTGTAATGAGCTACAGAAATATAAAACATCACTAGAAATTGTTGGAAAAGCTGAGAAAGGTAGGGGAAATTGAATTTTCTTAAATTGCTATTTGACTGATTCTATTTTCAGTTTTATCCATACTTTGCTGGTATAGGCATAATCTTCAAATGGTTTTTATCTTTTTCTTGTATATTTTATAAGTCATTGATATATTCAGCATCATAACATCTCTCCAGTGACATCTTTTTATGTCCGGGAAAGAGAGCCGTAGATGAACTGATTGTGATCGCTGATTGGCAGTAAAGCATCTGAAATTGCTAGGTTTATACTGCTGAGAAGTGTCACGTATTAATATGGGCCTCGTTGATATTCTTGGGCTGTTTTCTATCATGAGGCAGGTCTCCTTCCTTGTTCTACCCTCTTCCAGAGCTCCTCACAGACAGTCTCTAGTAACCTGTGAGAAGGGCTGGGGCAGGGGCTTGCCGTACAAATCCAGGGGAGTGGGCCTGGATGCTAATTTAACCTGCATCTAAAAGTCTTTTTCTCTCTCTTCTTAGCACTTAAAAGCTTAGTTGTGTGCATATAGTTACTGTAAAATAGCTTTCCTCAGTCTAGTACTTGTGGAATTTCCCCTTGGATTTTTTCAGAACCCCTGTGAATTGGAAAATTAGCTTACATGTTGCCTTAAGTGGGGATTTAATTTGTTCACTTTTACACAACTACTTTGTAAGTACTCAGAAGCTGCCCCCTGCCAAACTGCCCCTTCAGTAACAATTGTCTCTTTGTATTACTTCTGTGTCAGTATAATTGTCCCAATCAGAAGTCCTTTTTGAGTGACCTCTTTTTATATAATTTGTTTCCTGAGAAATGGTCTCTTTCAGATTGAATGATTTATTTAAGTTTCAAGTATAAAAATAACGCTTAAATGTCCCCTTGAGTCCCTGTTTACATTGAGGCTTCTAGATGAGATTGGAAATATAAGGTTAGATCTTCTGGTCCACATATAGGTACTGTCATGAACTCGCTGATAACAGGACAACCCTCAAATCCTAGGACCACTTTGTAAGTTGTTTCTTTTTTTAAAGTTTATTTTGAGGGGGTAGGGGCAGAGAGAAGGATAGAGTGAACCCCAAGCAGGTTTCACACGGTCAGTGTGGAGTCCAATGTGGGGTTCTAGCCCACAAACTACCGGATCATAGCCTGAGCTGACATCAAGAGTCAGTTGCTCGGTTGACTGAGTCCCCCAGGCTTCCCCCATCTTCTAAGTTTTAGGTCTTGGGTGAGTCAGTTCACTGCACTGAAACTCATCTGAGTAAAATTAGTGCTAAGCAGCACTCCCAGGGAGTTAATATCATGTAGAGCAAGAGCATGTAAAGAGCCGGAAATGCTTCAGGTACTGTAGTAACTCACTAAGAAGTGACTCTTCGTATCAAACCAGGAAAATGCCCTGAGTGGCTTCAAGACTCCTGGACTCCTAAAGGTTAATATCCTGATGATGGGGGATAATTAAAATGGTACGCACTCGGGGATAAAGATAGGAGCTTAAGGGGTGGCAGAACAAGAATAGGTTTCTCATTAGCCGCCACGGGAGATGTGCATGCATTTCATACAGGGTCTGCTTGGGTTTTGGTCCTTCTTTTTTTTAATTATTTTTAAAAGTTTTTATTTCTTAGATAAAGACAGCATGAGCAGGGGAGGGTCAGAGACAGGGAGACACAGAATCTGAAACAGGCTCCAGGCTCTGAGCTAGCTGCCAGCACAGAGCCGGATACGGGGCTCAAACCCACGAGTAGTGAGATAATGACCTGAGCTGAAGTTGGGCGCTTAACCGACTGAGCCACTCAGGCTTTGGTCATTCTCTCTGTCTTCCTCAGGAGGACCAGGTGACCCGGTACACCAAGTGTCCTGCTGTTCCCAGGCATAAACTGACCACTGAGAAATGCAAGAGAACTATACCTACATTCTTTTTCAGTTTTTTTTTTTTTCCAGTCTTTTGTGTTATGTTTAGCATTACAGGAATATATTCAGGAGATGGGAAACCTGATGATGATCCTACGAATTCTAGAGCAGGAACACTTTTTCTTCTGCTATCCATCCCTTTTTCAGACTCCAGGAAATTTTCCTACCTCTTCCATCTCTGTGATCCTTTCCTTTCTTCCCCCAGATACCTGGCTTCATCTGTTTACTGAACTTAGAATCGGCTGCTCCAGAGTCTAGCAGCTTCTCCCTGCCTTGCAAAATCTGAGAGGTGCAGCAAGCCTGGCTAT
Source organism: Hyaena hyaena (assembly GCF_003009895.1). NCBI lineage: Eukaryota > Metazoa > Chordata > Mammalia > Carnivora > Hyaenidae > Hyaena > Hyaena hyaena. Next base: position 498,663 of record NW_024081543.1, read on the forward strand.
ATGCTTAGCACATGCGGGTTATTATGTGTAAAGAGGGGTGGGCATATGTGTGTTATGGGTTGGAAGAAGACAAAAGAACTATAGATAGTTTGAGATATTTGGGACTATTCTATCACTGTAGGACTAGATAGAACAGCTTTTAAAAAAATTTTAAGTTCACTGTGTCCCAAAATTTTTGAGTTGTAAGTAAAACATTAAAATCGACTTAAACTTTATTCTGGGGTGCCCGGGTGGTTCAGTTGGTAAAATGTCTGACTTTGGCTCAGGTCATGATCTCCCCATTTATGAATTCAAGCCCTACATTAGGGTCTGTGCTGATAGCTGAGAACCTGGAGCCTCCTTCAGATTCTGTCTCTGTCTGTCTGCCCCTCCCCTGCTCACGCTCTGTCTCTCTCTCTCAAAAATAAGTAAAACATTAAAAAATTGTATTCCTATCAACACAATCGATTTTAGCATCACTAATGCAGATTATCAGTGGACCCCTTGGTCCATTTATCAGAGATTACCATTTTTTAGAGGCCTGGCATCACTTGGGCATCTATGAAGAGGTAGAGGAGTAGATAAATTAGGACTCCAGTATTCTTTTTTTTTTTTTAATTTTTTTTTTTTTTTTTTTTTTTT